>NC_056735.1:853646791-853666791 GCF_019279795.1 Protopterus annectens | reverse complement strand
TGTTTATGCATTCGCTGTGCTGTACAAACCGATTAACATCTAACCCACTTTAGACTTCAAAAGTAAATCATGTCCCATCTCCTCCATGCCATGAATCAGTTTAGCATTATACATGCTTCTTTTGTTCATAACATCCATTCTCCCTAAAGGTGATATCACCCTATTCTGCAAATGTCTGGTTCTGTATCATCTCAGAACACGATTGCCAAGTTACATATTGTTTATAAAAATGACATTATGCCCCAATCATCTCCAGCAAATTTTAGGGAACAGTCTCTGCTTAAGAAAGTTTTTTATTAAAATAATTATTAATCACATCTATTTGCTGGGGTGCCTTCTGTGCGGAGTCTGCATGTCCTCCCTGTGGTCGCGTGGGTTTCCTCCAGGTGCTCCGGTTTCTTCCCACATCCCAAAGACATGCAGTAGGTGGATTGGACACTCCAAATTGGCCCTAGGTGTGAGTGTGTGCGTGTGTGTGCCTTCTGTGTAAGGTTGGGTGCCGTGGCAACTCGACACCGTAAAACTCCACTGCCAATCATGAGTGGACAGATGATCCGCTGTGGGGATCCCTAACCGGGAAAAGCCGAAAGAAGAAGAAGAAGATTAATCAACGCTATTTCATTGGCAGAAAGGAATCATTTTATCAATGGTAAGCTATAGTTATTGCTTCAGTAAAATGTTTCAGTGCACAACTAAGTTAGTTTGAACTTGTCACGGTTGAGGTAATGGCAGCAAATCCTTCACAAAATGTTGACACGGAGGAATAAGGCAACAAACTGCTTATTGTGGTACATGATCTGATTTCTTCAGTCTCCATTTGTATAACTGTGACTCCGAGCAAGTCATTAAACCAGACTGTGCCTGTGTGTTGAGTTTGAAAAAGATCCATGTGGGTCAGTGTTGTACCTGGTTTAACAAATACAAGTAAAATATCCTCCACTTTTCAGCTGTAGATCTGTTTTAAAATAAACAACTGTAGACACCATTACATCAACAAGTGTGTTAAACGTAAAGAAGTTAAAAACAGCCATGGTGTGAGGAGCATGAACTGCATAAAACTGATGCACTCCGTGTGTGTGTTATCGGGTAGGGTTATACACAGGTACAGTGTGTCTGTGGGATGTCTCCTCATTCTTACAGTCTGTAGAAACACTTGGCTCCAGAAAAGTCTTATACATTAGAGTCTTTTTGGATTAACCCCAGAATATACTGCTAATAATCACCTTTTGATGATGGTTGATACAGGATTTACCCCTTTGTGATGCAGTTTATCCTAAACTTTGTTGGTTATAGGTAAAGCTTGAGTGATCATTATTAATGTATTTTAAATAAACCCTATAAAAATATACCACACACACACATGCACATGCACACAGACACACACACATGCACACGCACACAGACACACACACATACACGCACACACACACACTCACACACACACACGTTTATAAACTCTCTCTCGCTTCTTACTCTATCTTTCTGTCACTTTCACTTACATTCAGTGCACATTTTCCCATGCTAGTCAGTAAGTGTAATATATCTGGTGCAAAATCGTTTCACTTTGATCTGGATAACACTGCTTTATTACCTTTCTATACAGTTAAGGTGAAAACTTAATGGACACAATACAACTCTCTGGCAACCATTGGCATTTTTGTACAGTATGTTTTTGTCATTTATTTAGAGCAAATGGCAGTAGAAGCCAGCAAACTGTTAGGTACCATAATAATTTTTGTCATTAATTTGGAAGAAATGGCTGCAGGACCTTGTAAACTGTTAGCTACCACAGTAACAAGATTGCTTCTGAAATACAATGCTGTGTTCTGAGAAGCAAACTGAATATATGGAAGGTGCAGTGGTGCAGCGGTAGCATTGTTGCCTCTCAGCAAGAGGTTCTCCAGTTTAAATCTTGGCTGAAGTGCCTTCTGTGCGGAGTCTGCATGTCCTCCCTGCGTTTCCTCTGGGTACTCTGGTTTCCTCCCACATTACAAATACATGCATCTGGAGCGTTTCTCCCTGGGCCTTCGCTGAAAATTGGCTTTGTTCCAAGTTGGACTTTCCTGGTAAATAAATGTTAAACAAATAAATAAATAAATATGGCTAATCACTGAGCCAGTATTTATAAAAACTACTTCCACTGAAAAAATGTGGTCAGCACTGCCCAGTTTTGACTACAAGAAAAAAATCATTTTTAAAGGGAAGCACCCCCCCCCCCCATAGTGTAGGCTTGTTTGATAAGTTTTATTTGTTTATTTATTTGCATTTGTTTACCGAGAATGTACACTGGGCCGAGAATGAGCCCATTTTCAGTGGACACCCAGGGAGAAAAGCTTCACATTAATTACATATACACAGCACACACATTACAGGGGAGAAAAGCTCCCATAATTACATACAGAAATGATATGCACAATACAGGGGAGAAAAGCTCCACTTTAATTACATACAATGAAGTGTTGCACACAATACAAAGTATATTGAGCAGTAGAAGTAGATTGCAGTATAAGTAATAACAACAATGAAGAATAGTTTGGAAGCATGGTATAAAAATAGAAAACATTCAATTAACATGCAAGTGAAAATGTATAGGTAGAGTTTTTAGCAGTGAGAAGAATTCGCTTCAGAGTAAGAACAGGAGGAGACAGAGGGGTAAAAGCAGGGAAAGATCAAGCTAAAAGTGACAGTAGAGGGAGTTAGTATAGTAGAGAGAAGGAGAGGAAATACCAGTAATCAAAGTGAGAAGAGAGAGGTTTCAGTGAGGTAGGTCAGGTTTTGAGGTTATTTGTTAGGGTACAGGTGCATAGCCAGTGAGAGAAGAGATGAAGTCTGAGGGATTTTTTAAAAGAAGCAGGATTACTGATAGTCCTGATTGAAGGAGGGAGATTATTCCATAGCTTAGAGGCAGTGAAAGAATACAACATTTGGCCAGCTGAGAGCTTAGGCTTCTCAATAGTCAGTAACATTTTGATCTGATATTGTTAATCCTCGTTCATTCCTTACGCATGGGTATCGGTTCCGAGCTCGGAACCGAGCCAGCCATTTTCCAAGCTCGTGTCAGCTTCAAACTCTCGAGCTAAGCTCTTACCCACAATCCCCCTCTCCCTGTTACCTCAGATTACGTTTGCTGCGTTGCTATCCTGTCGTGTCAAGCTACTTCTCTTGAGCTAAGTACAGTCAATTGTTGTTTAATTGCTTTACAAATTACTTTTCTGTCAGAAAAGTTCATATTTTATTGTCTCTTACCCTATTTTATCTAGTGTTCATAATTTCTTCAGGTTTTTCTGCTTTTTCCCTACTACTTTTACCGCAAGGTATTCTCTCTTTACCATCGTTGGTAATCTTTTTCCCTTTTCTCTCTCATACCTTCGGGTACTCCCTTGTAACATTGTTGGTATTTTTCTTTTAATTAATTTGCTGTCATGGAGATAAAAAAGGTAATCCGGGGTTTAAGCGTTGTTCTGATTGTGGACACAAACTGCCTACTTCTGATGCACAGTCTGTGTGTTTATTGTTTGGGAGCTTCCCATTTTTCTGTTGACCCACCCTGTACTATTTGTGAGAACTTTTCTAATAGAACTTTGTTGGAAAGGGAAAACAAGCTGATACTGAAGGGACTTCTAAATCTCCCTTTTCAGAGGCTGTTTCTGGGACGGAGGTCTCAACCCCTCCTAGAGCCCATAAGAAAATGGATGTTTTTACTAAGGCTAAATCTTTGCCTTCGTCCCCGGCTGGGGGCTCCCACCAACCAAAACCTAAAAAGGCTAATTTTTGGCTCCGGAGCTCTCTGTCAGCCCCAGTGCTTTTGGTGCCTAGACCTTCAACACCGAGGCTTTCGGCTCCATTAGTGATTCGGCTCCGTCTTCTCCTGCAGCCTTCTGTATATCAGCACTGAGGGGCTCCTCGGTTCAGACCATTACCACTGTATCGGCACCAACCGTTCATTTGGCACAGACCTTGATCACGTCGGCTGCGAGATTTTTCTCGGAACCGAAGCCTTTATTGTTAACTTCAGTTTTGTCAGTTCCAGCTTCTGCACCAGCAACCACTTCGGCACCGATCCCTGTATCGGTGCAGACAATGACCTCGGCACCGATGACTTCTTCGGTACAGGCAACAGTATTCCAGTCTCTCTTGGCACCAGTGCGGTCAGATGAGATGGGCAACAAGTCTGCCTCTTCTGTGGACAGCCCTATTTCTCCCCCAGTCTCCGTGAGGTCCACTAGAAGCCTTTCCAAACATGATGTGCTGCGTCTTGTGGACCAGGTACTCTTGGCCAGAGGTATCCCACCCCTCAGGAACTATCCTTACTTGGGAGGTGATCACCCATCTCCAAAGACCCCTTCTTATTCTCCTCCTTCATTGCCTTTGAAGTCCATGTATATAGCACAGTCTTCCCCTTCTGTGGTTCTCTTTATGGATCTCACTAAGGAACTGCAGTTGCCTTCGTGGCAGGAAGGTTTTGCTACGACCCAGGATGTCAACTGTGACATGCATAGCTTGCTGCTCCACAGCCATCCAGGGACTTGGGTCGGCAGGCTGAGCCAGTTAGGGGAGGGGTGACCCCTGTCCTAGACATACACTCCTCCTCGGGTGGACCAGCCTTCCAACTGATGGAGAAGGGTTTCACTGCTGCTGGTGATACCGGACTGTCTATACCTCCGCCCTCCTCTGGTACACTGGTTCCACAAGTCACATCTAGCGGACTCCGGGTGCAGGGGCCGCAGGACACATTCCCTCAGGAATCCCCTTTTCCGCTGTCTTCTCCAGCTTCTCCCGCTGAGGAGGTCCACCGGAAAAGTTCGTGTAAGAGGAAGCACATGGACTCCACAGAGGAGTCCCTCACCGAAGACACAGATTTCGATGAGGGGGAAGGATCCCCTCGGTCACCCTCTGAGGTATCCTTTGGCGATATCCTCGAAATCCTGAAACAGAGAGGTGACTGGCAGTCCTCTAATCCAACCTCTGAGGAATCTGTGTTCCTGCAGGCCTTTCATGCCTGGCCCCCTACCTCCTGGATTACTCCACCTGCCGATGAACTTGTCTGGTTCATCATGCAGAGTGCTTGGAAGGCTCCTGATACCATTAAAGCTATTCCCCGGAGGCCAGATAAGATCTTGTCCCCTCCTGCTTCACATCCGCATTGGTCCAAAGGTCTTCCTGTGGATGCTTTGGTGGTGGTGGCTGCAACAAAAAAGGATCTGGCAGAAGAAAAAAGCCAGACTGTCCATCCACCTAACAAAGAGTCCCGGGCCCTGGACAGGATAGGGAAGCGCACCTTTGCTTCAGCGACCTTTGCTATCAGGTCCCTGAATTATATGGCACATTTCACCAGGCTTCAAAGGGATCTATTTTCTGAGCTCTCTCAAACCTTGGCTGGTGCCGTGTCTGATGAGGTCCGTGACAAAGTGTCCTCTCAGCTGGCTACCATTGAATGTATATCTAACTCCTCTACGCAACTGATATCTCACGCATCAGAAGGAGCAGCTAGGGTAGCGGGTTCAGCTGCGGTCTTGAGATGACACGCCTGGATGCGCTTGTGCAACTTCGCTGAACCCTTTAAGTCTTCTTTTCTTAATGCCCCCATTTAGGCTTCCTTGTTGTTTGGGCCCAAAGTTAAAAGCACACTGGCCAGATGTGAACAGGACGGTAAGACCCTTTCTGCTGTAGGTGTCCATTATTCTTCCCCTCAATGTGTTTTTTCCCAAAACCAAGAGTGGGAAGATATAGTTCAAGAAATCTCAGGGTCCTTTCCGTGACACACAGGCCGAGTTCTCCTCCAGAGGCAAAGGGGGAAACTCACGGGGAAGACGCTCCTTTCGGGGCAGAGGGGGACCGCGTAACCAGGGTTCCAGGGATTCTTTCACTGGTCAATCGTACCAGCACTCCTGAAGAGCAACCCAACTCCTTTCCTCTGGAGGTGATTGGGGGACGGTTCTTCTTGTACCCTTCTGCCTGGCTAACCATCACCACCGATTCTTGGGTACAAAGGATTATAACCAGAGGTTATCATATCCCCTTCGATCTCTGTCCCATCCCTTCAAAAAATCTTCATGACGTTCCACCCAGTCAAAGGGAAGAAACAGCAGTAGAGATAGAAAAGCTGCTAAGAAAAAGAGTCATCCAAATAGTCCCTCCAGATCAGATAGGATCCAGATTCTACTCAAGACTATTTTTGGTGCCAAAGAAAACCAGGGACTGGAGACCAATTTTAGATCTCAGTGCATTGAGCAAGTTTGTGAGAGTACAAAAATTCCGGATAGTCACAATACAGTCTATCCTCCCACTTTTGGAAAAAGACGATTGGATGTGCTCTACAGATCTTCAAGATGCGTACTACCACATAAAGGTGGACAGGCCATCAAGACGTTTTCTGCGATTCTGTGCGGGAGCCAGTCACTACCAGTTCAGAGTACTGCCCTTTGGACTCTCTACAGCCCCCAGAGTGTTCACAAAGTGCATGGCAGTTGTCACAGCTCACTTGCGACTTCAAGGATTCCAGGTGTTTCCATACCTAGATAACTGGCTCATTTCCGCCCCCACCAGACATCTACTGGAAAAAGCCCTGGCATACTCTCTCCTCGCTGCTCAAAGGCTAGGCATAACCGTAAACTGGCAGATATCCAATCTCACCCCATCTCAGTCGACAGAATTCATAGGGGTTATCTTGGACACAAAAAAACTGCAGAGCTGCTATTCCAGTGCACAGAATTCTAAGGATAAAGCAAGATTCAAAGATGGCTGCCGTTCTGTAAGCACTGTTAATCTACAGCTCTCCAAATACTCAGAGGAAAACTTAACCCAGAGGTTATATTACGACTTATTTATCAATAATTCTTTGAAATAACAACTCCAGTTATTGTCCA
Source organism: Protopterus annectens (assembly GCF_019279795.1). Lineage (NCBI taxonomy): Eukaryota > Metazoa > Chordata > Ceratodontiformes > Protopteridae > Protopterus > Protopterus annectens. The sequence goes on along the minus strand of NC_056735.1, from coordinate 853,659,925 downwards.
GAATCACAGAAGGGGTGAACAAACCGGGAAAAATCAACAAATCTAGCAGGATTACAACAGAATACCTGAAAATGAAGTGAGTCTCTAACAAAGAAGCCATGTGCTCAGGAAAATCTACTCATCTACACTTATAAATAGATCAAGTATCCCTATTTGTACAAAATGTCAGAAGAAGATAAAAACATGGACACAACAACAACAAAAACTAAACTTTCAGAGCTTCTATCTCCTGAGAAGAATTTAATTTCGAAAAGACAGAAAATCACAAAACAACAAGAATCTCTAAAACCAGGGAATAAAAATAAACCAGATCACCTGGCAAACATGGACGATATTAAAGCAGCATTACTACCTATACAAGAAGCTATAAAAGAATTACCTAATCAAGTCCAATCCTTTGGAACTTCCTTTAGCCAAATCCTGGAAATAATGGATAAATCTGAAGCTAAAATCACTGAGAACGAAGACAAAAATAGCCCTGCTGACCAAAAAAGCTGATTCACACGAAACTGATATTCAAGCTATGCAAGCTAAAATTATTGATCTGGAGTCGAGATCCAGAAGAAATAACATAATGATCAGAGGAATGCCGGAAAGTATTCAATATAATGAACTAATCCCATCTATCATACAAATATTTACAACATTATTCAATGACCCTAAAGCTGCTCATCAAATAACAATAGAGACAGCCCGCAGAGCCCTGAGGGAATCTCAAGCTTCAAATATCCCAAGACCTGTATATGCCAAAATTCTCAACTTCCAAGATGTTAATAAAATACTAGTAACTGCAAAGAAACGGGGGGGCTCATTTATGTGGAACAATATCAGAATTTCCCTGGCCCAAGACTTGCCTCTTCAAATTAGGCAAGCCAGACAACTTTTAGCTCCCTATTGCAAGTTCCTGATTGAAAAGCAGCTAAAATTCCAGATGAAGTATCCAAACTCACTAATATTCTCGGTTGATGGGATTAAATATTCAATCACAAACAAAAATGAAGCAAAATCTACCTTTATGAAAGTCTTTAAAAGCATACCTCCTTCAGAGAAATAATGCCAAGTTCCGATGCGGTCTGCGAGACCTCTGGGGTCCGTTCCAGCTTCTACTGCCAGCTGAGGTCATCCTTTCTGTAAATTTGTTGTTTTTCATGATCTAGGCCGTATTTTATTATCTCCAAGCTCCGAGACCGACAACTGGAAGTCTACAGCTTCCGCATCATCTAACTTTCCCACGAGAGGAACTAGAATGGTTCCGATGCCTCGGAAGTCCTGTTTGTGAGGTGGCACATCCGGAAGTCCGTTTGTTATATGGGTCCCCCATCGCGAAACTAAGCAATCGGCTTAGCTGGTCGGAAATCCAAAGGGGAACCTATAATATCTGTTTCAAAAAAAAAGAAAGTCAAATCAAGTAACTGTACTGTCACAAATGCACCAAGTACATACTATGTAATGTAAATAAGCATTAGCATTGTCCCACAAATATTTAGTAAGGTGTTTAAACTGATAATATAGTTAAGCATATACAGTCATAATTCAGTTTTGGTGAGTCTGTACTAGGTTGTTAATCTAACTGATAGGAAACTAATCTATAGTAAGGCAACAACACCTACACAATATAACTTGAATATATTTGCACTTCAGTTAATTATGTTTAATTTTACTTATATATATATCACAATTTACCATACAACTCCACATTTTCTATATCAGACATGATACTATTTCAAGTTTAAACTTAACAAAACGGTTTAACTTCAGGTTCATTTATACTAGTAATATGAACACTAAATAATGATAACAATATAGTCATAAGCTGATACCTACCAAAATTCATAAATAATTCCAGATGATTAATGGGTTTAATTATAATTTAACATGTCGAATGGAACAAGTTTAAAGAGAACTTATACTAATAAAAACTGTGTGTTGTTTTTGCTCTTATTAGTAATAACTGAGCTAACATAAATAGTTAATAATCCTGGTTAGCTACACTTGAGATGATGAAGGTCATTAAGAATATATTACTCATGCTCACAACTATGGTAGTACATGACTCTAAAAGGCTGAAGTAGAACTTTTATCTCATTTGTTTTTGTTAATTCCGCACCAGGTTTAAAATAATGTTTTGGCAAACTTGAAAATCTTCTTTACCATATAAACAATATTTTGCTAACCAATATTTTTTAATCATTTTGGAATTGGTATGTATTGGACTATCTAATTACATGGTTTTATATGTTTTTACTTATTGAAAGTTGATCTGAGAAATATTCACAGTGTTTTTCTCCAGGAATCAGTAACATACTACCAAACTTAATGTATGTTGAATACACTATTTATAATTCTAAGATAGCGCCTCAAACTCATCTAAAGCAGTGGTATCCAAACTCTTTAAAGCACTAGGTGAAAGGGGTAAAGTTGAGTGAGGTTAGGAACTGGGATTTCATACGTAGTGTGACAAGATTTAAACCTAGAGGAAAGGGTAGGACCACACATAAATTAAGGCTACTTAAACCATATCTATATTTTATCTATTTAGTTATTTTATTAATTTGAGAATACAGGTTAAGTAATATCTCAAAATACTACTTCCGATAAGTTATGTAATTTGATGTTTCTTATGTTGAGCTATAATTGAGACGGATGATAATATCAATACACTCTTTGAAATCATAAAAACAAATACATTAAGTAGAGACGTAGGTGATAAGCAGTGTTTGCTAGGGAATGAGTGGGATAGGCTTTGTTCAAATATTATTAGATTATTCAGGACTAATATGTTTCAGTTACCTTTCTTATGTTAACTTGCATGATATATTGTTATTAATGACACAATATATTTTAACTTTCAACTATGCTAAGGTCCTGGGTACTTCCTGGTCCAGGGGTTTAGTGGATAGGCAATGGGAAGGGACAGGAATTCAAGAATGCTTTCATAACTTACAGCTGGTAAATGATCAAAATAATATATCATATTTTCTCAGATTTCTAGATTTCTTACATAAAATAAGCTTTAATTGTGTGGGAAATTGATTCGTGGAATATTAAAGGTCTCCAGAACATTAAGAAGAGGAAACTGTTTCTTCACTTATTTCTGCAGGCTAAGGCATTTTTTATACTTCTTCAGGAAACCCATTTAACCAATGATCAGTGGGCAGAAATCAAAAAGAAAAAATGGATAAGAGAAATAATTGCCTCTGAAGGCAAAACTAATAGTGCGGGAGTTGCGATTATTATTAAAGACCAATTCCAAGACAAAATTATAGAACACAACACAGACAAAGAGGGTAGACGGTGTTATGTGATTCTTTCTTCTACTGTCTACGATAAACCTATTGTACTTCTCAATATTTATGCACCTTGTCATAATCATCATTCCTTCTTCTCCTCTTTATATCCTATTTTAAATCAGTACAACAACCATTATATAATTATAGGAGGGGACTGGAATGCTTATCAAAATCCTAAACTGGATAAATCAAGTTCACAAAGAACGTAAATAGTCAAGCAGTCTTAACTTTAACTGAACTCAAATATGACTTTAAATTATATGATCCCTATAAGTATGGTAATAAATCTCATAACTCAAATAGTTTTACATTTTACTCAATTTGCCATAAAATGTGGTCAAGAATAGACTTTTTTCTAGTTTCGGAAGCCCTAATTAATTTTGAGCCCATGGTATTTATCCAGGCCCGTTACCTATCAGATCATTCTAAAATTACTCTAAGTTTGGTCAAGAACTTTAGAAATAATGAATCACACAAGGGCAATAACTGGTCCCTAAACCCCAATTTATTAAATAAAAAGGAAATAACCCAGGAAATCCGGGACATCCTTAAATCTCTCTTAGCTAACTTAGTTAAACCGCAATACCCACCTGATATTGAATGGGCGGCAGCCAAAGCACAGATAAGGGGTATCTTTATCCAAAAAGCCTCTTATTATAAGAAAATTCAACTCAGAGAAGAACAAGTGTTAGAGGCTAAAATCAAAACACTAGATCAGGAATTAATGGGAAACCATAATATACAAACTGAAACAAAACTATTGAAATGTCAGAAAGACCTTTTCTTGATCCAAAATAATAGATTGTTATTTCATGAAACTAAAATACTGGCAAAATATGCTAATCATATTCAAACTCCATCAAGAGCTCTAGCAAGAATTATTAACTAATCTAAATCTCCCTCCCAAATTCCGGAATTAAACTATAAAAATGAAACTTACACGAAATCCGAGGATATTATGAACGCTTTTGAATTGATATACTCTCAAATCTACGGAGAGCAAGAAAACATATCTACAAATGAAAACGATTATGATCTCCTACAAAAAATCTACTTCCTGAAAATAGACGAGAAATCACAGAAAGAGCTAATAAAACCAATATCCATTGAAGAAATAACAACAATTAAAAAACTGAAATCGCACAAAGCTTCTGGCCCAGATGGCCTTACATCAGAGTTTTATAAAACCTTTTATAGTATTATTGCCCAAATATTGTCGTACATACTTAACTATATAACCAATAATAAAATTAATGATCCGCATTTTAATGCATCCAAAACAATTTTTATACTCAAACAAAACTCAGATCCTCAGAACCCAGATAATTATAGACCTATTTCACTTTTAAACAGTGATACTAAAATTTTTACATCTATTTTAGCTAATAGACTGAAGAAAATAATGAACTTAATCATTTCTAATGAGCAGGCTGTTTTTTTAACATCTAGGCAAGCCAGTGATAATACTTTAACACTTCACACATTAATCTATTATGCTAAGCAAAAGAATTTAAATATCTATGCTCTCATTATAGATGCACAAAAGGCTTTTGATAGAGTCAACGTAAAATTTCTTATTTAAAATTTTACCCTACTTTAATATACCCCAAGAATTCATCCTTGCTCTACAAAGTCTTATTTGTTGCACCATTAAATCCACGAACTATCAACTGCAGCTTTATTTCCTCATATTGCTTTTTACTAAGGTCTGGTCATTTTGGGCACTAATTTCCATTTGTTGGTTGGCTTGCTCTACAAATACTATATAATAATCCTTATACAATTTTACATTTAAATAAAATGTGTTCTAAAAGAATTCAAATCAGAAATGGTACCCGACAAGGATGTCCCTTTTCCCCCCTATTATTTAACCTATATTTAGAACCTTTATTTTTACACATTAAACAAAATGTGTACCATAATGCCCCAGTAATTTATGGTACTAAGATCACACTGGCAGCTTTTGCTGATGACCTTAATATATATTGTACAACACCGGTCTCAGATACCAAAAAAATACTATCTGCTATTGATGATTTTGCATTAATATCAAACTATAAAATAAACCTAAAAAAAAACAATATATTTCCTTTAAAAACCCCAAAACCTTTCTCACTTTTACCATTGATAGGTCAAATAAAATCTGAAGCAAAGATTAAATATTTAGGTATTACTTTCTCTACAGATAACAAGGACTTTTATCTTAATAATGTTAAATAAACGTGGGATCTCATTGTATCTGATCTAAAGAGATGGGGAAATCTCAAACTACCACCACTAGCAAAGGTCTCTATTATTAAAATGAATGTCTTGCCCAGACTATTATACATCTTTAGGTCTGTACAGTTGATAATACCCAAGAAGTTTTTTAAACAAATTCACACTGAATTTGCTAAATTTATATGGGAACCAAAGAAGACTAGAATATCTTATGATAATCTGATGATCCCAAAAAATAGAGGTGGTTTAGACTTACCCAATTTTGAAAACTATTATTTATTCATAAATGCCAATAAAATTTTAAGAATTGCAAATTATGATACATGAAGCGATGATTGGTCTCCAAACTGGGTAAAACTAAGCTATAAACATACTGAGAACCTGAATATAAATCCTAAATCATTACCCTTTTTAAACAGAGACAATATTAAAACATATGATCTAATGAATTACATCAAAAACTATATAACACTATCACAAAATCTCTTTAAATCATCAAATCTCTTTCAATACATGATGATCCTACAACCTTTTCATAGAAATCCAAACCTGAAAATTAATAATCAACTAATAGATTTGAAAAGCTTCCCACTTATAATTAACTTAACGTTACAAGACATATACCCATACTTGAACCACTCTGTTCCCGAACTAAGACAGGAAATGGGTCTTCCCAAATCATACTTAGTGATTTTGAGACAGATCAAAGAATTGTCAATGAGTTACTTTAAAAATTTAACCATTAGTAAAGAAGATTTAACGAAATGTATATCAATTTGGCAAGCCCTCTTACAGAGTACCAAATTTATAACATGCACATAAAAATTGATAAAAGACGTTAAATATCAAGACCACCTTCTCTTTTCCAAATATTGGAAAGAAAAATTACCAGCGGTTGAAAAAGTAAAATAATAAAAGCAATCACTTTAACTGCAAATTCCATCTCCCTTAAAAAGTTAACATTTACCCAACTCATGATATATAATAATGCCGACATCAGAATAAAATCCACTCAAGTACTAACAAATCTTCGGTTCCACCAATATTGGTGGAACCAAAGATTTGTTAATATATAATAATGCCTAGTATACACATTTTAGCTTGCATAAATTTAACTCAAAAAATTCTCCTAAATGCCCATAATGTAAAGATGAGACGGCGGACCTCTTACATATGTTCTGGAGCTGTAAATGTATATATAAACTCTGGAATTCCTTAAAATTACAACTACAGAAGATGGGTTACCAAAATTCAACACTGTCTTGGGAATTTATGATATTGCATATCTCTTCAAATGACTTATCGAGATCCCAAATGACTATACTTATCAATATTTTTTTATTAATGAAGCTTTCCATAGCTACTAACTGGCTGACTCCATCTCAAACCTCATGGGAGAACTTTAGGACCTTAGCGATAAAACACATTTTAGCCCACAAATACGTAATTAATAATCAAAATAAAAATTCATATAATTTGAAACTATGGGAACAAATCTTCAGTATTATACTGGCTTAAAACATGGAATCTGAAATACTCCTTTGTTATACGTATTATAAAGTATAATTCTACTTGGTACCACATTATTATAAGATATGTTTCCTGGAGAAATAAGGTGTATTTCTACAATTACGGAAATATGGAAGCATTCATGTAAATAGTGTATATATGTTATTAGATTGTTGTTAGAAACTTTGTTTGGAAGCCACCCGTGTATCTTACTGTCAAATATCTTGTATGAATAAGCAGAAAAACAATAAAGAAGTATTATTGAAAAAAAAAAATAATTCTAAGGATAAAGCAACAACTAATTCCAATCCTTTCAAAGGAAAAATCCACGGGTCACTCGGTTCTGCAGCTGTTGGGTTCCATGGCAGCCTCCATCACCACTGTTCCCCTGGCCAGGTTTCACATGAGGTTTCTACAATGGCTACTGCTCACCCAATGGTATCCTTTTCAGCATCCTCTTTCAGCCATGATTCAAGTAACCCACAGGTGCAAACAGGATTTAAATTGGTGGATGACACACAATCTCTCACAATGGTCTCACCCCTTTCTCCCCCAGTAACCCAAGGCCACAGTGACCACGGATGCCTCCCTGATGGGGTGGGGGGGGGGACTATGTCAGGGACAGACAGTCCAAGGCACTTGGTCCGAACTGGAGGCCCATCTGCATATAAATGTTCTAGAGCTGAAGTCGGTGCTTCTGGCGTTGCAAGCATTCCATCCCCTGCTGCCATCTGGGACAATTGCGATTCAATCAGACAACATGGCGGTGGTCTGGTACATAAACAAGCAAGGTGGAACCAAATCTTACCCCCTTTGTCGAGATGCCATGAGGATATGGCAGTGGGCGATGGCTACCAACCATTTTCTTCTAGCAACGCACATTCCCGGGAGGTCCAACGTGATAGCAGACAGACTCAGCAGGTGCATTCTTCAACCTCACGAGTGGTCCCTGAATCCCTTGATAGTGGCGGAGATCTTCCACCACTGGGGCCGTCCTTGCTGCGACCTCTTTGCATCCCTGACCAACTACAAATGCAGCAACTACTCCGGGACAGTCACCCAAGGACACTCTAGTCCACGATTGGCCCTCAGGTCTTCTTTACGCATTTCCACACTTTCCCCTCATTCCCTGATTTCTGAAGAAAGCCCATCTGTTGAAGAGCAAAGTGATCCTCATAGCACCATATTGGCCTCGACAGATTTGGTTCCCCTTCCTTTGGCCTCACCTACTAGATCGACCATGGAATCTCCATCCAACCATGGAGTTGATCTCACACCCATAGAACCTGATTCATCCCAACTTGAACAACCTGAAGTTCACAGCTTGGCTACTCCAATTCCCTTGATTGCCAGGCAGAATGATCTTTCTTTACCAGTACATGATATTCTCATTGCTTCTCATAAGTCTTCCACTAGAATTACTTATCTGAGCAAGTGAAAAAGATTTACCTGTTGGCTGAAAGATAAACAAGTAGACCCCTTTTCAGCATCAGTGTCGATAATACTAGACTATCTGGCCGACCTGTTTCAATCGGGTCTATCGGCCTCTACCATTAGAGTTCATTTGGCTGCAATTTCTAATTTTCATGAGGGTGTCCAAGATTCCTCTCTTATGTCCCATAAATTGTGCAAGACCTTCATAAAAGATGTGAATCATCTGAAGCCACCTTTTAGAGAACCTATTCAACCATGGGATTTATCATTAGTTATACAAGCTCTGACAACATCACCTTTCAAACCAGCCTCTTCTTGCAACCTCAAGTATTTGTCATAGAAAACCTTGTTTTTGGTCGCCATTACTTCTGCCAGACGTATTTCTGAACTTCATGCTTTATGTATCAAGAGTCCATACTTGATTTTTCTTAGAGATAGAGCGTCTTTGAGAACTAATCCTTCATTTCTGCCTAAAGTGATCTCTGAAATGTCCATTAATCAAGCCATTGAATTTCCAGTTTTCTTTCCCAATCATTCAAACAGAGGAGAGTATTGCCTGCATACCCTAGATATACATTGACAAATCCATTTTTACTTAAACAGGACTAAACCCTTTTGTAAATCTGACCAGTTATTTTTGGCCTTTTCTGGACCTAGATTAGGATCTGTTGTTGCTAAGGTCACATTAGCTAGATGGTTGAAGGACTGTGTGACCTTTATTTATACACAGTGTAATATCTCGTTGCCTACTACCATGAAAGCTCATTCAACAAGGTTGGTGGCAACTTCTGCTGCCTTCCATGCCAGAGCTTCTTTACATGACATCTGTGCAGCTGCAACTTGGGCTATGCATTATAACTTCATCAATCATTACAAATTGGATTTGGCCTCCAGGGGAAGAGCATCTTTCGGTTCTATGGTGCTCAGGAATGTCCTTCCATGAGAGCCTCCCAGGAATAGAGGTAGTTGGGGACTCTGTCCCATGCGTAAGGAATGAACGAGGATTAACAATACCAGATAAAGAAGTTATGTCTTACCATAACGTTCCATCTGTATTGTTGATCCTCATTCATTCATTAAGACCCTCCCTCCTTCCCCTTCCTGTGGTTTCTAGTGGATCTCATCATCCAGTTCTCTTAGGTTATTTGACCAGAGGTAGCCTGTACCTTCTTTGACTTGCAAACTCAATCTGAGGTAACAGTGAGAGGGGGATTGTGGGTAAGAGTTTAGCTCAAGAGTTTGAAGCTGACGCGAGTTTGGAAAATGGCCGGCTCGGTTCCGAGCTCGGAACCGATACCCATGCGTAATGCCTGAACAAGGTTCAACAATACAGATGGAACGTTATGGTAAGACATAACTTCTTTTTTTCAGACCTGAGGTGTTGATTAGGTTGGTACATGGCCAGAATGGAGGAGAGGGATGGGCAGGATGTTGGGTGGTAGATAAGTTTATGGGCAGTAGTTAATTGAAGATAAGTGAGATAGTGAAGAGATTTGAGCCAGTTTAGTTGCTGCAGAGAGGAACAGTGGTGGGAAGAGAATTTTCCCTTTATAACGAATTTGGTAACTTTGTTGTAGCATGAGTCAAATTTTGTTTTCAGGGAAGATTGTAGATTGGTGAGGATGGGGGCTCCATATGAAAGAGTTGGAAGTAGGAGCAATGAGGCAAGAGCCTTTTTAGCAGTGAGGCTAAGAAAATAGTTGTGCCTATAAAAGGCTCCTAGCTTTTGATGGGTTTTTGATATTACTGTAGATGTGAAGGTCAAAAGTCAATTTATCATCAATGATAACACCAAGCAATTTTGTACTAGGGACAACTTCAATGATATTGTTGTTTTGGGAATGAACAGAGAATACTGACTTGTCAACAGGGCTAGATTTTGTGAGGGTAAATATTAAGAGTTTTGTTTTATTGGGGTTGTGGGTGAGGTGGTTCTGAGACATCCAGGTTTCAGTTGAAGTAAATGCTTTTTGAGTAAGATGCTGTAGTGTGGTGACAAATTTAGAAGAGCAGATCGGAGAGTCATCTGTGTATTGGATAACAGTACTGTGGGTAAGAGTGGTGTGAAAGTTATTGACAAATATGGTGAATAAAAGGGAACCCAGTATTGAACCCTGGGGTACCCCTGTATTTGTATTGATGAAAGGGGAAGAAGACTGCTGCCATAATGTTGATTGCTGTCTATTGCTGAGATAGTTAGCAAACCAGTGTACAGTAGGGGGAGATATGCCAAGGTCAGAGAGTTTAGTAAGCAGAAGGGAGTGGGAAACTGTGTCGAATGCCTTGGATAGATCAAGAAAGAGTGCTGAGACTAAGGAGCCAGCATCTTAAGCTCTGTTAACGGTATCCAAGAAGGAAATGAGGGCAGTGTTAGTGCTATGTTTGGGCCTAAAGTCATATTGAGTGGGAGAGAGGAGTTGGTGTTTTATCAGGTGAATAAGGAGCTGACTGTGAATACACTTCTTTAATATTTCTGTGATGGGGAAAAGTATGCCAGTAGGCCAGAAGTTTGAGATGTTGGAGTTGTTGCTGCCTTTATGAAGTGGGAGAACAATTGCTTTTTTCCAGACTTCAGGTATGCCTAATTCCTGAATGGACCTATTTAGGAGGATGCTGATGGGGTATGCAATGGAAGATGGTGATAGCTGTAGATATTGTGCAGGTAGGTTGTCTGTGGCATTAGTACATGGTTTTAGTTTATGAACACATTTTTGAATAGTGGAGGTGGCTATGGGTGAGAGTGAGAAAGCAGGTAGAGGATTTGAAGGGGAATGTGCTAATGGTGGTACCAGTGGATCTGTATTGATGGGTGGGAAGGTGGTAGTGAACTTAGTGATGGTGTCAATAAAATATGTTAAAAAGTGAGGCTAGCTGAGAGAATGTTTTTTCTGGGTTTGGGCATGGATTATTGTTAGATCCTGGATGGAGAAGTAAGATGAGTGCTCCCCAAAATTTCTTGTTTTTTTTATGTTGGTCTTGGAGTATTTGGAAGTATTCTTTTTTGTTTTTGATAACTAAATGTTTTGCCTGATTATGAAGGTGTTTATAATACGTGAGGTTGGATAGAGTTTTATTTTTCTGCCAGGCTTTGCAGGCTTTATCCCTAGAGGTCATAATTTGCTTTGTGGACTTGGTAAGCCAGCTGGCATGTTTTGCCTTGATTCTTTTTAGCCAGAGAGGGGCTAGGCTATTTAGGATATTAAGAAATGTAGAATTGAAGAATTCCACAGCTTCATTAAGTGAGAGAAATTTTAGCTGACTCCAGTTGGTATTCAGCAAGCTGTCATTGAATGTGTTAGGGGAGAAGTGGGTAATATCTCTGGTATGTCAGTATTGGTGTATGTTTGTTAAAGAGGTGGGCTTACATGTTAAGAATGCTGGAGAGTGGTCGCTAATACTGTTTGGGTGTGTGCCAGAGGAGGAGATTTTTTTCTGGGTTGGAAACCAAGATCCAATCCAAGATAGAACCTTTGTTATTTTTATTGTCAGGTCTAGTTATATCAGAAATTAGCTGAGTATAAATGTGGAGGTTGATATCAGTAGAGGGGTTGCTGTTGGAGATATCTAGCCAGTTAATATTAACGTTGCCTAGGATAATTATTTCATTTTTTTATGTTATTGGTTGCCCAAGCAAGAATTTCTTCTAGAATGGGAGTATTATTGCCTGGTAGAATGTATATGACTATGATACAAAGACTTTTGCAATCACTGAGTTTTAAGAAGGTAACAGGTAGTTCTGCTGTGGAAAATAGAGGAATAGGTTTTGAATAAGGAATTACCGTAAAGGTGCTTGGGAATAATAAGGCAATGCCACCACCTTTTTTATGAAGTCTGTCTGTTCTGACAGGAATAGTTTGGGGGTAGAAATTCAGAATCTTTGATGTATGGTTTCAGCCAGGTCTCAGTGATGGCGTAAAGTCAGGTTTATATTGGCGTAGCCATGCATGCAGTTGAGAGATTTTGTTTCTTATACTTTGGAGGTTAATGGTAGTAAAGTTTAGGTATTTTGTGGAGTTAAGAGGAATTATGATAGGAAGGGGAAGGGCCAGCATTAGGATGTATGTCACTACACAGGACTAGGTTGCAGTGAACAGGAAGAGTAGTAGGTAGGGGCTTCTTTTTTGGGGTTTTGGAGATATTTGTGGATACAGTTGCAAGGAAGGGTATGTTGTGGAGAGAGGAAGGACAGTTTCTTTTGTAGAATTAAATCAGTGATATACAGAGAAGAGCAGATTATAGAGTAGCTGGAGAGGGTGTGAGTGTGGGATGATATTGTAGGTGTGGGCGAAGGCGGTAAGTATATTGGGTGAAATGATGAGAGTCTTAGAAGGAGAAAGAGGTAAACAGTAAAGGTTAGGAGAAAGATGTTAAATATGAGAGGCATTATTGTGAAGTGTGAAATGTGATAAAGACATGGTGAGTATTATGGAGTAAATAATGAGGCCAGATTGGAGTATAGAATACAGATGAGGTTGTAGGGATATATGGGTAGAAGTATGGGAGTAAAATGGTAAAATAGGAAAGTATAGGTGAATAAAATAAAAGTAGGGATATCAAGGTTATGGATGAGGGCAGTAAGAAAAGGTAGGAGTTAGACTTAATGGGAGGGTGTGGAAGTAGGTTGTGAGTTGATAGTAGCAGGCGGAGTAGAAGAGAAGTAGAGGTGGAGTGTATGATGCTA
>NC_056735.1:853484291-853639291 GCF_019279795.1 Protopterus annectens | reverse complement strand
GGAGTGTTTTTCTTAGGGGTAGAAGGTAGTAGTTTAGTTTTTTTTTTTTTTAATTTAGGGCAATATGATTGTAGTCAAGAAGTCCTTCTACATGGCACATCTCATCATAAAAGGGTTTTCATCCAGGAAAAAAGAGGTCATTGTTCCCCTCTACTCGACACTCATTAGACCCATTATAGAGTACAACGCCCCTTTTGGAATGTACCTCACAAGACATCTGCAGCATCTGGAAAGGCCACAGAAGTACCTCACAAAGAGGATTACTGGCCTCAAACAAATGCCCTACACTGACCGCCTCAAAAACCTCCAGCTTTACTCCGTAGCATATCGCCTACTCCGAGGTGATCTCTACCTAACATATAAAGCTATGTCAAACCCAGAGCTGTTGGACATGCCACACTTAAAGAAATCCCAATCCCTTCGAGCTACACGCTCTAGGCACCTAAACCTTGTCACCACAATAAACAGGACATGCTGGAGGGATAGCTTCCTGTCCCAGAGACGTCCTATACTCTGGAACAAGCTACCCATCTATGTCAAGCAAAGTACTTCATTAGCACTCTTCAAGAAAAATCTTGATGAGTGGATGGGAAATAGGAAATACACCCCTGGGATCACTTCTGTGTCTCTGCTCGACAGTGGCACAGGAAAATAACTTTCTTGGGTGGTGTAAGCCATGGAACCTTGTTGGCTAGTTTTACATAGGCCCTTGGGCCGATAGCCTAGTACCTACCTATGAACCTAAGATTCAGTACAGGTGAGTGCATTCTGGGTGATTTGCTGGGGTTCAGAGCTGGAATTCGCAGTGCATATTATTGTAGGGTCATCAGCACACTGGATTACTGAGCATTGTGGAGTAGTGGAGTGAAAGTTGTTAATAAAGATGCTAAATAAGAGAGGACCAAGTACAGATCCTTGGGGTACCCCTGTGGAAGTATTGAGGAAGGGAGAGTAAGACTATTGCCATTTGGTAGATTGCTGCCTATTGGAGAGATAGCCTGTTGAACCATTGTAGTATAGGTGGTTTAATGTGAAAGGTGGATAGTTTGGAAAGGAGGATGGTATGGGAAATGGCATCAAAAGCTTTGGCGAGGTCTAGGAAAAGAGAGGCAATTATTTTGCCAGAATCCCGTGCCCGGTTGACTGCATCTAGGAAGGAGAAGAGGACAGTAGTGGTGCTGTGTCATGGTCTGAATCCATGCTGAGTGGGTGATAAAATTTTGTTTTCAAGCGGGTGGTTGAGGAGTTGGGCATGGATGCATTTTTCTGTATTTTAGAGAGTGTTGAGGAAATTGCTATCGGCCGAAAGTTTGTGGTGTTTGTGTTGGTGCCGTCTTTATGTAAAGGGAGAATGTATGCTTTTTTTCCAGATGTCTGGGACTAGGGAATCTTTAATTGAACTGTTAAAGAGTATGACGATGGGATATGCTATAGAGTTTGCCACTAGCTGCAGGAAGTGTGAGGGTAGATTGTCAGGGGCCAGATTACAGGGTTTAGGTTAAGAAAAAGTTTTTTTTTTTATTGTGGTAGTGGGTATGGGGGTGAATTGTAGCTTGGAGTTGAGGGTAGGGTTGTTTTCTGGCATTATTTGGTCATCAGTTGTCTTAGTGGTGGTGGTGCTAGAAAAAGTGTAAGAAAGGTGGTGGTTAAGTTAGCTATGGTATCAATGAAGTAGAAATTGAAGAGTATGGCAGGTTTGACTAGGGTTTTGTCTGGGTCAGGGGATGGGTGGCTTTGAGAGCCTGAGTGTAATAGTTGGTTAATTGAGGACCAGAATTTTTGGGGATTATCTTTATGTTGGCTTTATAGATGGAGGTAGTGGGTTTTTGTATCTCTGGTTATTAGTCATTTTGCCTGGTTACAGAATTGCTTGTATTGTAGTATAGATGAAGGGTCTTTGTTTTTCTTCCACAATTTCCAGATTTTATCCCTTGTGGACATGACTTCTTTGGTGGATTTTGAGAGCCACCTTGCATGGTTATGTTTTATCCATTTTTGGTGTGTGGGTCCTTGTTTATTTAGGATGTCTAGGAATGTTGAGTTAAAGAATTCAACAGCCTCATTAAGTGGTAGACATTTGAGTGGTGCCCAATTTACTTTAGCTAAGGTTTCATTAAATATGGATGGTTGGAACTTAGTCAAATTTCTGCTTGATTTGTGTTGGTGTTGGCCTGGGTTTGAGGAGGATTTGTGCAGGATATATGCTGTGTGGTGGTCGCTAATGGTATTAGATAGCATGCCTGCAGTGGTGATATTGTTAGGATTGGACACGAGTATCCAGCTATTGTGGAGCCCCAGTTGTTATTTTTGTGGAGTCTGGTGATGTCTTGAATTAGCTGGGAGAGGTTGTAAATGTTTATGTTTTTTGAGGGGTTCTATTGGGCAGTGTCTAGCCAATCAATGTTTACAGCACCTAGGATGATAGTTTCATTTGCTATGTTTTAGGATATCCAGGCAAGTATGTTCTCCAATGTCTCAGTTTTACTTCATTACTCTGCATTTTTATCTTTGTTATTATTGGCATAGGATCTGAAATAGTTGTGTGTCAAAGCTGTCAATTAAATTCTCATGTTACTGTGAAATGTAATTTCTATCTAGTCTAGCCCATTTGTTGTACCTTGGGGAATAATATGTAAGTTCTGTCCAAGTTAATTCTCCTAAATTGACGTCTTCCATACTGAATATTTTCATACATTTCTTCAGACATTTGCACTCATTTGTTATATTTTCCATCTGTGGCCCCCAGATACATCCTTATTGTTGCAAATCAAATTCCAGTCCCCATCTACCAGTAATGCTGAAAGCTGATTATTTCTCCAAAAATGTTCTTAATCTCCATAATAGCAGTTTTAGGTGGAATATAAAATACATGCCAACGTAATCCTCATCCCTTGCCAGTAACCCCTTACTATCACAAAGCCACCATTATTATCTTTTTCCTTCTTCTGTCAGTATTGGAGCTTCTCTAGCAATTAATATAAGTACTCCTCTTTTCCTTTGTCTCAGACATTCTCCTGAATATCCATCCTGAAATCCTCTCTTTATCAAAATCACATGCTTAGTGCTTTGCAGATGTATCTCCTGTAGCATTGCTATTTGCACTCTGCATTTTCTATTACAAGTATTCTTTCCTTTTTTCTATACCTGTGAGACCTTTCACATTACAAGATAATATGGAAAATGTTGCCATTATGAAACAAGGTCATTGATACAGAGTTGCAAATCAGATTCTTCTGACATTGCTTTATATTGTCACTCCAACTGTCTAATCAATAAAAAAGGTTCTGTTGCCATGGATATGAACTTTTCCAGTATCTCTGTTACCAGCTTGGTGGTTTTGAGTATCCAGACAACCGGTTAATTCTCAAACAAACTGATAACGTATGTGAGAGATGTATGTACACAATGTCACTGGAGGCAAAGTTCCTGCTTAAAAGTACTCTGAATGTCAATAAGGTTGTCAGTATTACACATGCTGCACCAGTCACGCACAATTCAAAGCAGACATGTAGACCCACATATACTGAGGCATTTAAATGTAACCTTCCTAAATACCAAAGACCTCCTAGATGAAGTACACATAACAAATACCCTCAGCAGCCCTGAATGTACTGTTTCAAAACAACATCTACATCAACACATACAGCCACAACTCATGGAGCCTCTGCTTCTAAGCCCATAAGGCAGTCTACCACACAATCCAATATTTTGGTTATTGGAGACTTTTTTGTAAGACCTACTGATGTCCTTCTCACCAGACTGAGTAAGAAGAAAATCACAGTCAGCTGCTTATCAAGGGCTAGGATCCACCACATTACCTTTACACTCAAGTCATTGGACCACAAGTACCAGTATGACTCAGTCATAGTCCATGCAGGTGTAAATGACCTGAGACATACATCCCTAGAGTATATGAAAAGAAATATCATTTAGCTCTAGCATTGAGCAGCATTTTACCTTTGCCAGTGATTATGTCACAATACGAACAGAAGATGACTGACTTTAATAATCGGCATAGTTTCTGGTGTCATTCTAAGGGGGTGCAATATTTGTCATCATGGATGGAGATGGTCAACAGACCTTGCTGCTTTCTCAGGGATTGTCTGCACCTCTCCCCCTCTAGGCTTTTGAATATTGGCTAAAACATTGTCTTCCTCCATAGTGCCTTTTATAGGCAATGCCAAACTGAAAGTATGTCTGACATATCAAATCAAAATCAAGAAAATGTAAAAGTATTACTGCTCAGTGCTAGGAGTCTAAGCAAAAAAAAAATTCCACTCTCTAGAAGCTCTCTTCATCCTAGAGAATACTGACACCTGTGCTGTCACTGAGACTTGGTTTAAAGTTGTGGAGAGCACACCAACAGTGTAAGGCTATAATGCCTTTCACACATTTAAACCAGCTACTATACAGACAGGGACTAAAGGTGGAGGTGTCGCAATTTACATCAAAAATAAACATACCTCAAGACTGGTCAAACAGGACAATGCATTTGAGCTTCTCCATGTTGAAATCACCATAGGCAAAATCCAGTATCACTTCCTTGCAGACTGTAGGTTCTCCAATATGACCCAGAAAAACCATACCGTGTATTTAAATGTATTGTAAACACTCATCATCGAACTTAATACCATATTTCTGGCATACTTTACCCCACTATTAACTGTGAATCCTATATGACACCAAATGTACAGGCACAGAGATTCCTGGATTTTATAAACACAAAGTCCCTGGACCAGATTATCAGTATACCAGCTGGGGTGCAACTATACTGGATCTGGTCCTGTCTAATATGGGAGATTGATGCACACCCCTAAGGCAATGTCTGCTCTGGTAAGGTCAGACCACAAAATGGTCTCCTTTGATGTAAAATACAAAAACTGGACCCCAGCTAACCTTGGAATATTCAGGAACAACTTTAAGGTTTACTTTCTGCCATTAAGTGATAACTTTGCAAAATTTCAAGCCCCCATAAATCCTTAGAACACTGCTGCCTGTGCAGAACTGTTCACAGAAACCTTAACAAGCATGTTAGTAGCTGCATAGCGGTAGCTGTACCCACCAGGAAGAAGTGCAGAACTACCTCAAAAATCAACCCACCATGGTGGAATCACAAAATCAATAGGCTGTATAACAGAAGGAAGAAAATCATGGCAAAAATGAGGAGGTGCAGCACCCAGCAGGATAAAAACACTCTCATCAAACTAAACAAACAACTCACAGGATAATTAAAGTCTACCAAAGCCAAGTTTGAGGCAAATTTGGCCTACTAGTTTAAGGACAACCACAAGGCATTTTTTAGCTATGTCCACAACTCAAAGGCAATACACAATTTGTCTGCAGAGCTTATTGTAAAGGGAGCCACCTATACTGAGCCAGAAGATATAGCAAACCTATTGGCCGACAGATTCAGCTCCAACTTTACTCTCCCCCTCTCAACATTCTCTCAGGAAATGCCATCAAATGTAACTCCTCCTGCTATCATGAGTGAACAGGTTCTTAATGCTGTCTCTAAGGTCAAGAACACTGCATCATTGGGCCTAGACAGTATCCCAGGATGTCTTCTAAATAGCATGAAACATGACCTATGAGGCCCTGTGGAATTACTGTTTAACTGCAACCTCCAAACAGGATTCATGCCTCATGAGTGGAGAACAGCATCCGTCATCCCTCTGCACAAAGGTGGGCCATTTACTGACCCTGGAAACTACAGACCCATAAGTCTCACTACTCTCATATGCAAAGCCATGGGAAGAGTTATCATGGAAATTATCAGTAATGATCTAGTAAACTTCCAGACACTGGACCTAACCCAGTTTGATTTCTTCCAAGGGCAGGTCATGCCTACTCAACCTGGTGGATTTTTTTGAGAAGGTCACCAAAGCAATGGATGAGGGTAAAATGGTTTAAACTGCCTAACTTGACCTGGCTGAGGCATTTGACACAATACTCCACTCAGGCATTGTTGACAAACTCAGGAGGTTGGATACAAACTCTTATGTCATCTTGTGGATAACCAACTGGCTCACAGACAGGACTCAAGAATTTAGAACTGGGAAGTCCACCTCTACAGAGATGCCAGTCACAAGTGGAGTCCCTCAGGGATCGGTCCTGAGACCGTTCCTTTTTGGTATTTACTTCTCTGAAGTCAAGGCCAATATCAGTGACTTCTGGCTGACTAAATTTGCAGATGATTGCAAATTAGGAGCTGTCGTTGAATTCCACACTGACACAAATGTTCTCCAGGAAGGGCTGACACAGACAAACTGGTGTCAGAGCTATGAACTAAAACTAAATGCCAAGGCCCTATGCCTGTATTCTGCCTCCTGCAGGCTGTTGAGGGGAGTTATGTGCCTGGCATACAAGACCTTGTCAGACCCCTCTGTGATGGACCTTCTGCATATCCACAAAACAAGCAGTACCAGAATTATCCATTCTAAAGACGTAAACCTTACCTGTGATATAAATTAGACCTGCTGGAGGGACAGGTATGTATCCCAGAAACTACCCCATCTCTTGAACAGGCTTCCCATCCATGTGAAGCAGAGTTTCCCTCTAACCCAGTTCAAGTGTAATTTGGACAATTGGATGGGAACAGGAAATTCATCCCTGGTTTGTCACCTGTGTCTCTAATGGACACATGCAGGCTGTAAATGATTCATCTCCTAGGCCCATGCTTACATTTATCAAGGGTACCAGAACTTGTCAGAGATTTGGGATGCATTGGCTAGTCTTAAAAAGGCCTTTGTGTCATTAGCCTAGTAAACACATATGAATCTATTATTCCCACCTGTTATAAATGACAGCTTTTTTAAGCGTCTTTTTCCAGCTTTTGTGATACGTGCATCCACTAATGTTTGACGGGTTGGTCCTTTGTATAGTATTTGTCTCATCATCTTCATTTGAACTTATGTCACATTTTACAAGGCATTCTGTTGTAATGAAAACCCTTAAACAACAAAAAAACTGTTCATATAAACACAGAAAACTATGTACATCTTCAGGTAATGAAGTTTAACCCTCATAACAGGAAACATTGTTTCAAGTAGAAAGCAGCAAACACAGGTCTTATCAAACCTAAAGTTGAGGTTATCCATGCTAAGATGCATGTTACGGCTTGTGTTGCTACTTAAACTAATCGGTGTTTTTATCTGTATTCCCTTTCTAGATGTGAAAAACGACTTACATGCTTTCAGAAAACATTGATTTTTAGCCTTGGACAAAACAGTGATTTGGCATTTTATTGCCCTATAATCAGCTTGTCTCCATCGAAATGTAATAAAAATGAAGTTCTCAGCTGCAGGCTTCTAAAGACAAGCAGAAACACTTATTGCTAAAGGAAAACTTTTCATTACATTCAGTGTTTCTTGTTTACTTTTTTCCATTTAAAACATATAGTTAAATTAAGCCAAGGATCATAATCTAGAAATTTGTTTATATAAAAGTAAGATAAAATATATTAACTCTACATATATTATGATCTATGTACTTTTGCACCCCACTCCCCCATCTCAGGAACCCAGTATTACAGCCCATTAACTCAAACATGATTTTGTCTAGCCTTTTTTTTTTTTTTTTTTGCATTGTAATGCATATATTTCTTAATAGTAAAAAAGAAGAAAGAAAGAAAAAAAAACATCTGCTTACTTTAGTGTCTTTATCACATACATCAGTAACTAAAATGCTTTACTACAAAATATGCAATTTATAACATGAAAAGTTTTATAGAAATATTGTTAGAACATTGTTTTACTTACTAGTTACCCTTTTCTTTCCTTTTCCCTTTCCCTTAGTGTCCTTCCAAACATTAATGACATTAAGTGAGGCAAATGCCTTTCATTTCTCCAAAAGTTTAACAATGTCAAGAAAAGTCCATTCTTTCCACTTTTTCTTGTACAGCCATATTTCATATTTGATGCTTTGTTATTTTACATTTATTCTATAATTCATATGCTTCTGATCTTCTTCCTGTTTATCTCCATCTCCCAGCTCCAGAATATGGTTCAATTCAAAGGTACGTCAGATTCTTCTGGTCAATTCCTATGATTTTTTTTTCTGTCTCTCAAGCATTTTCCTTAGGAAACTGGAAAAGGTTTCACTGGCAAAGTCTGTCTGTGTGCTTTATTATCTTAAGAATGAGAAGCAGAGTCCCCTTCTGCTTGATAGCTCAGTTTTTCTTGAACAAACTGTGTATTTCCTCCTTAGCCTGTTCTGCATCAAAAAATGACTGATTTGCCAGGAAAAATATTCTAAAGACAGCTGGATACAGCAGCTTGAATCTCACTCCTGACATTCCCTTGTTGCTGGAATAAATTTGTTTTTATTCTGCATGGTACACATTGAATAATCATTTTCCACAAACACTCTGCTGTCTCCAACTTTTAATACTTTACCCTTTTGCCATAGTTTTATCAGGTCAACTCTTTCTGCTGATAGGATTACATCTTTAGTAATGCAGGTCTTGGCTGCTTTCTCATGCCCAAGTTTGGAGCATACACATGGTTGTGCCCATTCAGTTAACAGACCCTGCTGTGGAATACCAGTTCAGTTGCTTATTTGTGCCTTCATAAAATTAATACATTCTGCTCCTTCTTGTTTCTCTGGTACAGCAGAAAATCTCAGATTTTCCCTACATGCTCTGTCCGCTACTTCTACTATTTTTTGAAATATCTCTTCATAAAGTGTCATACTCAACCAGACTTTTCTTCTTTTCAACCTCTGATTTTTGCAATTTTATCAGCTCATCTGAATATCTTTTTAAAGCTAATGTATATATGTTATATAGACATGCTTATCTCCTATGACAGTTACAAGATATAAGAACGTTGCTGAAGGACCACTTATGCAGCAGCTCTAGTTATCACTGCATCTACAATCAAGTGGAATCATAATATAGTATATATAGTTCGACCTATCCTCTTTCCAAAGATTCTGCCAAAGGCAGGAAAAGAAAGAAAATTATTTCTGATAGCGTCGTAGAAATATCCAGTATCATCTTTCCCTGCATTGCAGATTTCCACCCAGTAAATATGGGACCCTGGTCCATCTCAGCTTCAGTTGGCTAAGAATTATGTCTTAGATACAGTCTAATTTCTACTCAAGCAGCATCTTTCTTTTTTAAACCCATCCCTACAATCTATATCAAATCACTCCTTAGCAAACTCAAAACATGTTCTCCATCTATTGATAACCTTCCTCCTCAATTCCTAATAACTGATGCCACTTATATTGCTTACCGCATCTTCATATTGGTAAATAGATCCATCAAGTAAAACACTGTACCTGACATCTGGAAAAAATGTTATGTCATACCCTCACACAAAGAGGAAAGATGAGAAAGTCTCAACTGATCCCTCTAACTTCAGGCCAATTGCCATCCTATCTCCCCTGTCAAAAATTCTTGAAAAATGCATTCATAAACAGCAAGTAGATCATCTTCCACTAGAAAATCTCCTCACCCCAACAGAGCATGGTTTTCACCCAAAACACAGTACAGCTACTGCAGTGACATCCTTCACAAACTCTATTGCAAACTCTTGTGACAACAATAAGCTAGTCTCCTGTCTGTTTCTCGACCTTTCCAAAGCTTTCAACATTGTTTCCCACAAACTGGTGCTATCCAAACTAACTACCTTTAATTTCACCAACTCTGCACTTTCTTGGATGTTCTTCGTGTTTCACTTTTGCAGTCATCACCTGTGTGTTATCCCTGCTGTGGTAGCCCTCCGTCGGCCCGAATACCAGAGTCAGTGTTTTTCTATGTCAGCTGCTGTCGCCTGTAGACTGACGTCAGGTTGTCAGTGCTATAAAGCAAGGCAGCTGATGCCATTACATCAGTCCTTCTTGCTGTGGAGCCCGTAGCAGAAGCAGTTTGCAAGTGTGCCGGTCAGTCGCTACCAGAGTTCAGATCACAGCTGAAAACATCTAAAGCTAAGTACCCCATTGAGGATCTCTTTTTCTTGCACTAACAGATGTCCGAAAATGTTAGCAATTGCCTCGCCTGTGGAAAGCAGATCCCACACCGAGACTTCCATTCATAGTGCGTCACTTGTTTAGGCCCAGACCACGACGTCGCCTGTTGCCGGTTCTGTGCCCTCTTTAAAGCGAGAACCATTCGTCGGTGAGCTCTTTTTGTAGACAGCTGTTTTCGTCCTCCGTGTTCTCATATGGCGTCGGTCAGCCAACAGTCCGGAGAGCCTCCTAAAAAGCATAGGGATAAAGATAGAGACAGACCTCACAAGACCAAGCCTTCCGACGACTCTTCTGCTAAGCAGGTCATCAGTACTCCGGAATTCAGTGAGGTGCTTTTGCAGCCCCTGATGCCCGATGCGATTGCTATTCAGGCCACTACTGAGACACTTTCGGAGTCCGGTATGCCGCAGAAATCTTCTTTATCTTCAGAACCTTTGGCTGTCTCTGACTCGGTTGGGTCCAGAGCCGCTAAGCAGGCACCGGCTTCCAAGAAGGTCTTTCTCACTACCGATTCCAGTCAGAAACCGACGTCTTCTCTCCCGACTACCACTCCTCTCAGACCGGTGACTTCTCTTAGTCCTAGAAGCCAGGCCACCCCTAGAAAATCTACCTCTAGTCACCATCATACTCCTCCCCTCCACCCCAGGCCCAGATGCTTAAGATGGCAGAGGATCTTATTTCCCTTATCAGGGGCAGTCAAGCCTCTACATTTAAAAGGAAAAGACACCCTTCTCCTGACCTTTTGACAGAGCAAGATTCTGAGGAATCAGATTATTCAGATTTTTAAGAGGATCAACAACCTCTTACTGCTTATGAGGATTCAGATGCAGAGGAATCCATCCCATCTGCCTCCCCACCAGAAGACTTCTCCTTTGGGGAACCCTCCACACCCTCAGGGAACATTTCCAATGGGAATCTCAGGATTTCCCTCAGTCTAAGACAAGCCTAAGAGAATTTCTAGACCTTCCCCAGCACAGACCCCTTGCCATCCCCCCTGTTTTAGAAGTGGTGGATGATGTTTTCCATGAGTCCAGTGTAGCTCCGGATGCCCTTCTTCCTGCTCCCAGTAAACCAGACAGGTATTACAGAGTACCAGACACTCATAAATACCTGTACAGAAATTCTGCTGCAGACTCGGAGGTCATTACACAGGGCCCCAAGGAAGCCAGGGCTAGTTCTGTAAAGAACCCTACTCCTTCTGGTAAGGATGCCAGAGCTCTGGGCAGATGGGGTAAAAAGGTTTACACCTCTGCAACCTTAGCCTTCAGATCTCTCATCTGTCAGTTCCATATGCTAAAATATCAACAGCACACTTTGGAACAATTAAAGCAAAAGATTTCTACTTTTCCTGACCATGCCAATTCTAAGGAGTTAGCAGATTTACTGCACTCTACTTGTCAAGTGGCTAGGCATGCTTTGCACTGTCAATATGATGTACTAGAAGTCTGTAGCAGGGCAGTAGTTCTGGATCTGTCATTCAGAGACATGCATGATTGAAGGAACAACCTCTACCTGATCATGTCAAGTCTAAATTAATTGATGCACCTTTGGACAAAGACCGCTTGTTTGGAGAAAAAGCAGAAGAGGTGCTTAAAAAATGGAAGACAAAGCAAAATCTATGCAAACAGTAAAAGATTTCTTTCAGGTTCAACCTCCTAGATTCAGCAAGAACTTTCCCTCTAAGCACTGGTCCTTTCCTGCTCCCAGCAGTCAGGGGCAAGCTAAGCCCCACAGGGACAGGCCACCCAGGTCCCTACAGCAGGGACAACAAAGAACCAAACAGTGGACCACTTCTGCCCCTAGGGCAGGGAGCTCTAAGCCATCCCTCTATGGCAAACACTCCCACTGACTCTCTACCCCCTCTGCCCTGCTTTCATCCAAAAGCTTGGAGGAAGGCTGTCCCTCTGCAAAGAAAATTGTCTGTCTGTAACCAAGGATCACTGGATCTTAAAGATCATTTTCCAGGAATATAAATTCACTTTCAACGAACTCCCAATTCCCAGAGGGTACCTAGACTTACCTCCAATTCAGTGGACAGAGGCATTAAAGCAAGTCCAAATTCTCATAGCCCAGGGGGCAGTAGAATCTGTCCCCGCAGATCAAGCAGGCAAAGGCTTTTATTCCAGCCTTTTCCTTGTTCCCAGAAAAGAGGGCAGTTGGCACCCCATCCTGGATCTGTCCATGCTGAACACATCCCTGGTTGTCCCCAAATTTAAAATGCTAACCCTGCAGCAGCTGCTGCCTATGCTGACAAAAAATGCCTGGTTAGTGACCCTGGACCTAAAAGATGCATACCTCCATGTCCCCATAAGGGAGTCCTGCAGGAAATTCCTACATTTCAGAGCAGGCTCGCATTACTTTAATTTCTCTGCTGTTCTGTTTGGCTTATCTACTGCTCCCAGGGTTTTCACCAAATGTTTGGCCCCGGCCATAGCATTTTGCAGACAGAAAGATATACAGATTTATCCTTATCTGGACAACTGCCTTATCCAGGCAGACAGCAAAGAAAAGTTACTCCAGGACCTACACTTCGTAAAAACCCTCCTGACTTCCTTGGTGTTCACCATCAATGAGAAGAAATCAAAGCAGACTCCCTCCAGGAGGATCATTTTCCTGGGAGCTCTGCTGGACACAGCATCCCACATGCCTTCCTACCCTCAGAAAAGCAGAGATCCCTGCCTATCTACTTTACCCAGCTGGCATCCAAAAGTCACCTCACAGCAAGAAAGTTCCTGCAAGCCTTGGGATACATGACTTCTTGCATCCTTCTGATTCCTCTGGCCAGGCTACACATGAGGAAACTTCAGTGGTATCTAAGGAACCTTTGATGCCGACACTCACAGCCCCTAGAGACCTCTCTCCCTCTGATCCCCTGTATAAGGGCAAAGTTGCTCTGGTGGGCAGGGGCCTGTGCCAGGAACCAGGGTCTCCCCTTCATCCACCTCCCCACCTGGCAGACCATCATCACCAACACCTCAGACTTCGCTTGGGGGGCCACCTAGCAGGCAGTTGCACCCAAGGTCTTTGGGATGGCCAACACCTTCCCTTGCATATCAACCAGAAGGAAATTATTGCAGTACAGACGGCTCTGATATCCTTCCAGCCCCATCTCAGGCCAGGAGTTCTCCTTATCAAAACAGACAACACCACAGTAATGTGGTACATCAACAAACAGGGGGGGACACAATCTTATCCTCTGTGCAGGGTAGCCATGAACCTCTGGCTGACTGCTTCCTCCATGGGATTACACCTAATAGCCCAGTACCTATCAGGGTCAACAACACCCTGGCAGACCACTTAAGTAGACACTTAATGGACCCCCACAAATGGCAGCTCCACAAAAAGATCTTTGTGCAAGTCACTCAAGTGTGGGGAAATCCGGAAGTGGATCTCTTTGCTTCGCATCTCAACCATCAGCTAAAGAAATTTTGCACCAGGGAATATCACCACCTGGCATGGAAGGTGGATGCCTTTACCTTCTCTTGGAACTCCTTCTTTGTGTACACTATCCCCCTCTGCATTTTATTCCCAAGGTACTCATCACGATAAGGGAAGAGGGGCCCAAGGCCATCCTCATTGCTCCAGATTGGCCCAGACAACATTGGTACCCCTTGCTGTGCAGCCTGACTTCACATCCTTCCAGGCAGCTTCTTCAGATCCCAAACCTCTTGACTCCAGCAGGGGGGGAAATGCTGCACCCAGATTTGCAGACTCTCAAGTTATCAGCGTGGCTGATACTCCCAAGGTAAGGGAATGGCTCCGGCTAAGCAAGCAGGTCCTAGACATTGTCACAGAGGCGAGAAGGCCCAGCACAAAAAGATCTTATGCAGGGAAATGGAAAAGATTCTGCTCCTGGTGCCAATCCAGAGGGGCCATTTCCTCACAACCTTCTGTCCCTCTCATCCTGGAGTATCTAGCAGAATTACTTAATACTGGCCTCTCCTCTTCTGTTAAAATCCACGCTTCAGCCATTTCAGATCAGTTTAATACAGACCAGCCCCTGTTCTCCCACCTTTGATTAAGCAATTCCTCAGAGGGGCTTCTAATATGAGACCTCCCAGAAAGCCTCCCACGCCAGTCTGGGATCATAATTATGTTCTGGAAAAAATAACCTTACTACCCTTCGAACCTGCTGCTTCAGCAGAACTAAAATTCCTCTCCTGGAAGACTGCTTTTTTTGTAGCTATCACCTCAGCAAGAAGGGTTTCTGAACTTCAGGTTCTTATGGCCATTGAGCCCTTCATTATTTTCCATGCAGACAGGGTTTCCCCTTAGTACTAACCCCCTCCTTTATGGCCAAGGTGATATCTAATGTGACTCTCAACCAGGCCATTCATCTGGCTACCTTCTTCCCTAACCCTCAAAAAAACATGTGGGAAAGAATTCTGCACTCCCTGAATATGCACAGGCAGCTCAGATACTACCTGGACTGTAATAAACCCTTCAGAAAAAACTGACCTACTTCTTGTCAGATATTCTTCGTGTTTCACTGTTGCAGTCATCGCATTTGGGTTATCTGCCTGCAGGTAGCCCTCAGCCAGGCTGAATACCAGAGTCATGGGATTTCTCCATCGGATGCTGTCGCTTCTTCCATGACGTCAGGTCGTCAGGGGTATAAAACTTGCAGCCGATGCCATTACATCAGTCTTTCTTGCCGTGTGGTGCCTGAAGAAGCAGTTCACAAGTGCCGATTGGCCGACTTCTGAAATTTTCATTTTTGAGTTTCAGACCTGAAGTCTTCTAAAAGATAAGTACCCCATTGGGGATCCTTTTTTTAGCTCTAACCAATGTCAGAAAAAATTTATAATCGTCTTGCCTGTGGAAAGCAAATACCTCACAGAGATTTTCATTCTTACTGCGTCACCTGTTTAGGCCCAGACCATGACGCCCCTCGCTGTCGGTTTTGTGCCTTGTTCAACGCCCGTACTATTTGTCATTGGGCAATTTTTGTAGCCAAATTCTTTCGCTCTCAATCTCCGTACTCCGAAATTGCTTCAATGAGCCATCTGACTACCGATTTTCCGAAAAAACGTAAGGATAAAGACAGAGACAGACCGCATAGGGCCAAAACTGCCGACGACGCTACTGTTAAGCTAGTCGCCAGTCTGCCGGTACTCACTGAGGTGCTTTTGCAGCCCCTGATACCCGCTTCTACAGATTCATAGACCTCTACTGGGACCCATTCGGAGTCTGGTATGCCGCAAGATGCTTCTTCGACTGTGGAACCTGTGGATGTCTCTACCTTGGATGGGTCTGGAGCCGCTGTGCAGGCACCAGCTCCTGAGGGTGTATTCAGTCTTTCCGATCTTCATATTAAATGGACTACTTTGCCTCAAACCAAAAATACCGAAATTTCTCAGGCCTAAAGTTCGTACTATGCCTAGGAAACCGACAACCAAAGTGCATTCTCAGCCCCACAAGCCACAAAAACAAATGCTTAGAATGGCTGAAGACCTCATTACCTTAATTAGGGGAAGCCAGCCTTCCCCCTCAAAAAGACCTAGAACTGATTTTCCTTCTGATTCTTCTGATCAGGAATCTGAGTACTCTGATCCCTCTGATTACCAGGACATATCCTTATCTACCTATGAGAATTCTGATGCAGAAGACTCCATTCCCCCTGCTTCCCCGCCGTAAGATTTTTCTTTTGGTGAAACCCTGCATACCTTTAGAGAGCATTTCCGCTGGGAGAGCCAGGACTACTCTCAGCCCAAAGAGACTAAGGGAATTTTTAGACTTGCCACAGCACAGGCCTCTAGCTACCCCTCCTGTTCTGGAAATTGTAGATGATGCCTTCTTGGAATCCAGCCTTACCACTGATTCTTTGCCTCCAGCTCCCAGGAAACCTGACAGGTACTACAGAGTACCTGACTCCCACAAATTTCTTTTTAAGAATCCTTCTGCGGATCCAGAGATAATTTCCCAGGGACCTAAAGGCATTAAGGCTACAACTGCCAAAAATCTTACCCCTTCGGACAGGGATTCTAGGGCTTTAGACAGATGGGGTAAGAAGGTATACACCTCTGCTACTCTGGCAATTAGGGCCTTGAATTATCAGTTTCATATGTTAAAGTATCGGCAGCATGTTATGGAACTAATTAAACAGAAATGATGTTGATTCTTGACTGTGCAGAACACAAAGATTTGCAAGAGTTAATGCATTCTGCTAACCAAGTTGGTAAACATACTTTGCAATGTGGGTTTGATGTCTTAGACGCATCTTGCAGGGCTGCTGTCACTGGGTCTGTTCTTAGAAAGCATGCTTGGCTTAAGGACAAAACTTTCCAGATCATTTCAAAGCAAAATTACTAGATGCACCATTAAACCAAGACCATCTATTTGGCAGTAAAGCAGAAAAAGTCCTCAAAAGGATGGAGAAAAAGCTAAATCTATGCAAACTGTTAAAGATTTCTTACAAGTACAGCCACCTAGATTCAGTATACATTGGCCTTCAAAAAAATGGTCCTCTCCAGTCCCTTCCAGGCCTTCTCAGTCCAGGTCCCTTCCAGACCTTCTCAGTCCAAGCCCAGGGGCAGCAGACCACCAAGAATTCAGTTTCAGGTTATGAAAAAACGTAAGCAGTGGAGTACTCCCACGTCCAAAACAGGGAGTAGTAAGCCACCAGCCTATGGTAAAAATGGCACAATGACTTATCCTTAACTCTTCCAAGCCTCGCCCTAGTACTTGCACCTTTAGGAGAGAAGCTTGCCCTGCATGCCAAAAACTGAGAAAGCATTACCCAAGACATATGGGTCTTAAACATTGTTTCCCAGGGATACAGATTCCACTTCCACTCACTCCCAACCCTAAGCGGATGGCCAGACCTCCCCCCAAACCAGTGGGCAGAGGCCCAAAAGCAAGTACTTTCTCTCCTCAGTATCAAGGCTATTCAACCTGTCCCAGCAGAACAAAGGGGACAAGGCTTTTATTCCAGATTGTTTTTGGTTCCCAGAAAAGAAAACTCTTGGTGTCCTATCCTGGATCTGTCTATTCTCAACACCTTTCTGGTGGTTCCAAAATTCAAAATGCTAACTCTCCAACAGCTGCTTCCTATGCTAGCCAAGGACTCCTGCTAGCAACCCTAGACTTAAAAGTAGCTTATATGCACATCCCCATAAGGGAATTTTGCAGGAAATACCTGCGCTTCAGAGCGGGCTCTGTGCACTATCAGTTCTCTGCACTTCCCTTTGGCTTATCTACTGCAGAGAAGAATTCAAATTTACCCATAGTTGGACAATTGCCTGATTCAGTCGGACAGTCAGGACTTGCTACTATAGCACCTGGCTTTTGTAAAGAGACTTCTAACTTCACTGGGATACACCATCAGTGAAAAGAAATCACAGCTGGTACCCAGCCAACAGATTGTATTCCTGGGAGCAAGATTAAACACAGCTTCCCAGATGGCATTCCTCTCTCCAGAGAAAGAAATTTATTTGACAAACTACTTCAGTCTGCTGGCCACCAAAACCCGGCTATCTGCAAGAAAAATACTGCAAGCCCTGGGGTTTATGGCCTCTTGCATTCTATTAATTCCATATGCAAGGCATGCATATGAGGAAACGTCAGTGGTAAGTCTCTGGTGTCAACATTCTCAAGACCTGGAAACAATGATTCCTATCATTCCTTGTCTAAGGACAGAGTTCCTTTGGTGGGCAGAGGCCTGCACCCACAACAAGGGACTTTCTTTCACTCTACCCCCTGCTGGCCAAACCCTAACAACAGACACATCAGACTATGCATGGGGGGCTCACATGTCAGGGCAGTGCATTCAGGGCAAATGGATCCCAAAGCAGATGCACCTGCATATCAGTCAAAAAGAAATGTTAGCTGTACAGAATGCACTGACAGCCTTCAAAAGCCTTATTCTTCCAGGACAGCTGTTGGTAAAGACAGACAACACCAAAGTTATGTGGTACATAAACAAGCAGGGGGGACCCATTCCTACCCACTCTGCAGATTAGCCATGGCTCTGTGGAACACAGCCTTGAGCAGCCAAGTGTACCTGGAAGATCAATTCCTGCCAGACAGCCTAAATTCACCGGCAGATAACTTAAGCAGAAATCTCATGGACCCACACGAGTGGAAACTGGAACCCAAAATATTCAAGCTTTTGAGGAACAGGTAGGGGCACCAGAGGTGGACCATTTTGCTTCCCCTCAGAACTATCAAGTGAGCAAATATTGGTGCAAGCCAAGGACAATCCTACACCAGACTGACCACGCCAGCACTGGTACCCTCTTTGTGCAGTCTGACAGTGCTG
This sequence comes from Protopterus annectens, assembly GCF_019279795.1. NCBI lineage: Eukaryota > Metazoa > Chordata > Ceratodontiformes > Protopteridae > Protopterus > Protopterus annectens. Next base: position 853,621,059 of record NC_056735.1, on the reverse strand, counting down.
CCACCATGGCACCTGCCTCACACTCCTTCCCTGCTGTCCCAGCAGGCGGGCCAGATTCTGCACCCTCAACTACAGACCCTGAACCTAGCAGCCTGGCTCATCCACTGACTTCTCCTCCAGCAACTCTCAGTAAGCAGGTGCTGGATGTCATTCTTGAGGCAAGGAGGCCTAGTACTAGAAAATCCTATTCGGAAAAGGGGAAAAGATACTGCTGCTGGAGCCAGTCTCAGGGAATGGACACAACTGTGCCCAACTTACCTCATATACTAGATTACTTAACAGAAATGCTCCACAAAGGCCTGTCTTTCTCTTCAATTAAGATTTATGCCTCTGCCATCTCAGCTCATTATAATACTGAGCCACCCCTTTTCTCTCATCCTCTGGTCAAACAGTTCCTGAGAGGAGCCAAAAATTTAAGACCCCCCCCACCCCAAGGAGAGCTCCCACTCCTGCCTGGAACCTTAACTTTGTATTGGAAAAGCTCATGCTTCTGCCCTTTGAACCTGCTGCCACAGCAGAGCTAAAATTCCTCTCATGGAAGACAGCTTTACTTCTAGCCATCACTTCAGCAAGAAGAGTGCCTGAATTGCAGGCCCTTATGGCTGTGGAACCCTTCATTATCTTCCATGCAGACAGGGTTTCCCTCAGGACCAAAATTCATTTATGCCCAAGGTGGTATCTAGTGTGGCTTTAAACCAATCCATTCATTTGCCTACTTTTTCCCTAATCCTCAAAATAAAGGGGAAGGGATCCTGCACTCCCTAGATGTGCACAGGCAGCTCAGGTTCTATATGGACAGGACTAAGCCTTTCTGAAAATCAGACCAACTGCTAGTTAGCTTTGGTGCAGGGGCAGAGGGCAAGGCCATTTCAAAGCAAACCATTTCTAAATGGATAGCACACTGCATCCATTTCTGCTGCAAGCACCATGGGAAACCTACCCCACAGGGGATCAGAACACATTCCACTAGGGCTACATCAACCTCTACAGCATTTCTCAGGGGAGTCTCTACTAGGGACATCCTGGAAGCTGCAACCTGGAGCTCTGTACACACTTTCACCAAGCACTACCTCCTACCTATCTTCTCTAAATCCAGAGCTGGATTTGCCACAGCAGTCTTACAGGGCCTGATTGCCAGCCTTAATGCTTCTTAACTACCTCCTCCCTACCTTAGCTTTGGGAATCAACCCAAATGTGATGACTGCAACAGTGAAACACGAAGAACATAGTGCAGTTGTGTACACTTACCATAAATGTAGGTGTTCGAGTGTATTCACTATTGCAGTCCTGGCTACCCTTCCTCCAGCCCCCTGACTTCTCTTTACTTCTACTTAGCCTCTTTGTTTGGCACCTCTTATGTCATATATATTCGCTTTTTTCTGGGTGTGTTCCATACCATGTAATTGCTTCCCTTTTTGGGGGCACCTGACATCTGGGGCAAGAAAAACTGATATAATGGTGTTGGCTGCATGGAAGAAGCAGCAGCATCCGATGCAGAAATCCCAAGAATCTGATATACAGGCCGGCTGAGGGCTACCTGCAGGCAGATAACCCAAATGTGATGACTGCAACAGTGAATACACTCGAACATCTACATTTATGGTAAGTGTACACAACTGTACTTTTTGCCCTAGGGGCAGAGGGGAAGCCCATTTCCAAGCATACTGTATGTAAATGGATATCACACTGTATCAATTTCTGCTACAGATTTCATGGGAAACCTTCCCCTAAGTCTATTCGTACCCATTCCACTAGGGCAGCCTCCACTTCCACAGCATTCCTCAGAGGAGTTCCTACTAGGAACATCTTGGAAGCTGCCACCTGGACCTCGGTTCATACCTTTACAAAGCATTACCACCTTCCTCTCTTCTCTAAGGCTGGGGTAGGGTTTGCCTCTGCAGTTCTGCAGGGCCTCCTTACCCATGCCTAGATCTCTAATTAATTCTGCCGCCCCTCTCTTCAGCTTTGGGAATCTTCCCACAGGTGATGACTGCAACAGTGAAACACGAAGAACATAGTACAGTTGTGTACACTTACCATAAATGTAGATGTTCGAGTGTATTCATTGTTGCAGTCCTGGTTTCCCTCCCTCCTTCCCCTTGTATCCTCTTTCATTAGGGAGACATAAGTTTCTTGGGGTGGTTATTAACCACCAGGACCACTTTGCCATATTTCCTGGGGCTTTTGAATGGTTATGGCAAGAAAAACTGATGTAATGGTGTCAGCTGCCTTGCTTTATAGCACTGACGACCTTACATCAGTCTACATGTGACAGCAGCTGATGCAGAAAAACACTGACTCTGGTATTCGGGCCGGCCAAGGGCTACCACAGCAGGGATAACACACAGGTGATGACTGCAACAGTGAATACACTTGAACATCTACATGTATGGTAAGTGTACACAACTGTACTTTCTCCAGCTGCCTCTCCAGTAGATTTTAAGCTGTTAAGTGGCAATCAAACTTCTCTCCCTTCTTACCTGTACAAACGGGTACCCCAAGGATCCATCCTTGGACCCCTCTTGTTCAGTATCATCATTAATGACCTCCATTCTTCTTCTCCACTCTCTTCAGTTATATAATATGCTGATGATTCCACAATCATCTCCTGCTCTGACAATATCTCCCATATTCACACCCTCACCCAAGAGTGTCTGCACTCATTCAAAAAATGGCTAACTTCGAACCAACTTCTACTTAATCCTAAGAAAACTAAACTTCTCCTATTCCTCCCTAAATCTCTCCAACATCATGAAGCTACCTTTACTGTCTCCTCCCTAAACAATACTACCATCTCTGTTGAACCTCTCACAAAACTTCTTGGAGTTATTATCGATGACCAGCTAAAGTTCAGTATCCATACTGAGCAATACATTAAAAAGACTCATCAAAAGTTAGGCCTGCTATATAAGCATAACAAATTCCTCAGAAATGCTTCTAGGCTCTCCCTTGCACAAGCTTTCCTACTCCCTACCCTACTCTATGCAGCCCCTATTCTCACACACCTGCAAGCCAACATTCTGTCTAAACTGGAACTCACCTATAACAAAACTGCAAGATTTGCCTCCAACCAGCCCTACCGCTCTCACCACTGCCTAGCCCTGAAAAATCTGCAGTGGCTGGAATTTCATCATCAAATCCTATTACCCCAGCTTCTCATGACTCATTCTGTCTTACATGAATCCTCCTCCTCCCCACTCTCTCTCTCTCCTCCCTCATCCATTCCTGTGCTCCTAACCGTGCCCTCTGTCGCTGTCAGTAGCATCTCCTGCAAGTGTATGTGCCCAACAGAAATATTGGCAAAATCCTCTACAGCTACTCAGTGGCAAATGCCTGGAATAAACTACCACTTAGTGTTAGATCGATCCTAAACCCTAACTCTTTTAAAAAACAGCTCTAAAGGATACCCTTTGTCAATCGTAGTCATGCTAATGCAATCACCCAACTTAACCCTACCTTCCCCTCTTCTTATACTCGTCTAATACTCCTGCATCACCAATCTCTTCTCTCTCTCTCTCTTACAAATCTACTAATAGTTTTTTTTCACAGCCTACCACACTGTAGACTTGGGTAGTGACCTTGCCTTGAGATGATCTCCTCTATATAGTGTACATTTATAATTTATTTGTGCGCATGGCCATTTTTTAGTTTTCTTCTTTGTACTATATGTCACTTTTGAACACTAATATGTTTTAAGCCACTGCACATATTCTAGCATGATTTTTTTTTTCTTCTGACTTTTTTTTGACATATTTGTTAACTTTGAATGTTTTTGTTTACTATGTTCAATTGATTACTTTTGTTGCATGTACGTTGCATGTACTACTTGAAGCTTTTCTCCTGGGTCTTCACTGAAAAAGGGCTACTGCCCATTCGGATTAACCCGGTTAACAAATATCAAATAAGTAAACAGTAAATAAAATGACCTAAGGATAATCCACAACTTGCAGAAGTCAGGGAGAGCATATATCAGAAAATTTTAAGAGTTGTCCAGTGGAAGTAGTTTTTTCTCCTCTTTCCCTGTTCTTCAGATTCTGCAGTACCTCTCTTGAGTTATTCAGCCAGTGAATTTTTTTTTTTAATCAAGCGTTACCTGTCTACATTCTCAGTTTGCATGCCTCTGGACACTCAATGTCTTCTATTTATTTGGTTAAATTGTTTTTGAAGGGTGCTTTCTACCTCATGTATAGCTACTGTGAAGTATATGTCCTGGAAATTTTTTTTTTTTTTTTTTTTTCTGGTGGCCTTCACCTCAGTTGCAAGCATTTTGGAATTATAGGCTTTGATTATTAATGGTATACAGTCTTATGCAAGGCTTGTTGTCCTTGAAGACTTAGTGTTCATGTTTAGGGTGGTTTCCTGAGGTCTCCCTTAACTTGTCCATTTAGTTACCAGTATTTTAGCACATATCTGAGAAAGGAAAGAGGATTCTCCATACCATTAATGTATGGAAAGCTTAAGTACTATACTGATATTAAGCACAAGATTTTAGACACAGTGACCAACTATTTCTGCTGTTCATTCCAGGGGAGCAGACCAGCTCAGAATCAACACAAACTTTTTCCAGGCTGTTGGCCCAGCTGCATTACCATATGCTGTGATAAATGTGGAACTCTTTAGGCAAGTCAGAGTGTGAGCAGAAGGACAGATACCACCACTGTGGCCTGTTTCAAGATTGTTTCTGTGTAGAATAGTTGTGAGGCTACTACATAACCTCCTAATGAAACTTTGTCTATGCATTGGAAGTTAGATGTCCAGCCCAAAAGTAGGTATGACTTCACCTTTGCAATGCTACAAATCATGCTGTAGCCTACCTCTCAGGTTCAGTGCTGGGAACATGCACTACTTAATATTCTCTCATTCATATACTGAATGCACAGCAGTAATGTATCTTGTGGTGAGCAAATTACAATTTTGTAAGGCTGCTTACAGTAACCATAAATGTTTGAATAGGACTTCTACTGAACTGAAAGCTCCCATCTTCCCTCCCCAACACTGACATTTATCTACAGGTACAGCTCTTTGTTTGTTTGTTGGGATGCCTGTCATATATGTATGTATATATACATTTTCATAGATCTTGAGAGAGAGAGAGACCCGTTATTTCCCTGTCCTTGAGTAGTTAATGGGGATTTTGGGAATGTGGGAACATGTGCCGATAACTGTCATCTCAAGAAAAGAATAAAAGATGACACGAGTAATTATGTCCTTTACTGTTAGATTCCCTGTAGATAGCTTCAGAGTAAGATATAACCTCAGTCCCTCCTGAGGATGTCCAGTAGGTCTTCAGGTCTGTACTTTCTGATGTCCACTTGCGTTTTATTGTATCCATGTTAAGAATGTACTGTAGAAATGATCATTCCATTTCAACACCTACAATTGTACTGAATACCCTGATACACTGCATTAAGGAAGTATTTCCTATTGCCTTGTTTCATTGCTTCATGTAGAACAAAGGAGAGGGAATTCAGAACTTCATGTAGAGTTCTAATGTCTCTTTATTTAAATATTTTTTGAAGTTGTGAAGGAAAATGCCTTTGTAGCACAAACGGTGAACTTTGTCTCGTTCCATTTTTGGTGTAAAATAGTAATGAGAAATATTGGCATAAACTGCTATATCTTTCTGTGACATTAACTCCTGGTGTTTGATAAAATGATTACAAAATTTCAGACCAAATTCCCAAGCTACTGCTGAGAAAAACAAATTACCTTAGAGTTTGACATGTCTTTCTTTCCACATTTTATGACATTTTTTACCCAAAGCAACGACTTTTGGTATTACAGTAGGGTACACCAAGAATTATCTAAATAGTGGTGGTGATGGCAAAACTGTAATTTATTTATTTGTTTGTTTATTTATTTGCTTGCTTACTTATTCTGAAAGAGAATTGCTGATTTCAGTTTAAGAATGGAGGATGTCAAGAGTACAGCTGTTAAATCACCGTTAGCTGTTTCTTAATGCACTGTAATTATTAAGTCAACTGAATGTTTCCTTAAGTATGTTTTACTTTGAATTCCTTATGCTTTGCAAAATACATATGTTTGTTTTGTATTGTAGCTACAAATTCTCAGCCTTCAGATGACAAAATACAGTCCAGCATGGGTGACAAGAATGTTCGGCAAAGACTTATGGATTCTTCATGCTGAGGTTGCTTCATGCTTCTCTCCCTGTCTACTGTATCCTGGCCAGTGTATATGGCCTGTCTTCAGAAAACATGCACTTAAGAATCATGAGGATTGAAGAGAAGAACAACTTTAAAACACTGTACAAGCAAGGTTTTGCTTCCTGCTGATCACTTAGGGACTACTTCAGACATACTCATTGTTAATTGTAGCCTTGGTCCAGCTGATTTTATTTTGAAATGTCATGTCAGGTGAGGGCCTTGTTTTATGCTTGTTTTACGCTTCTGTGCAATCCCTTGCATTGGAATACAGGGAAAAACTGGACTCTGTGTAAACATACAAGATGTTAAGACTGGTAAAGATATAAAAACTGAATAATTTATATAATTTATGGTTATTTGAAAAATAAAAATGAGCCCCAAAAAGAGAATGGATCTGTTACCGAACCAAACAACATTTTACTGATGCTATTTTGCAATCGTACGACTTCCTGTAGACCACATATAATTCTTGCAAGCTGAATTGTAAATTGCATGTTAAGTGAGCAAATAGTTAATGTTGGATTATGAATAGTTTCAGATTCTGCAAACCTTGAGACATTTACAGCAGCCAAAATGGTATTTTTAAGAATGATTCCTAAATGTTGAACATTTGTTTAAATGTACACAAAGAAAATTTTGATTGTTAAATCATGAGATTGATACTATACTTTCCATTTAAGGATTTTGAAATTCCCATGACAGCATTTTTTTGTTTCATTATGTTTTTAAGTATAGTCATTAAGACATGCTCGTTAAAATCATTAGATGCCACACACACATACACACACACACACACACACACACACACACACACAACGCATACATATGGTATGTATATTCGAGTGCCTCTTATGTGAGAGCTTATTTAACTGAAACTAAAAGAAAAGCTAATTTAAAGAACTGCATTCTTGGTGTGGGGGAGGGGGGCTTGCATACACAACCTCAGGCTAAGTTAAGCAGTTTGACTAAGTAAGTTGTTAGTTAAGTGGCACTTGCTTGAACATAGCAGTGCCATATAGACGTATGTAGCTAGACAAGGTAAATATTGATTGTACTTATCTATCAGTGTTCTTATAACACATTCATTGAAATGGTGTTACAGGTAATTTAAATGTATCAGTATTTTTTCTTTTTGAAGTACGGTCACACCCACATACCATTCACATAAACACAGAGTGACATAAAGAGAAAGGTACACAACTGCCATTAATGACAAATGGGCATCTGCACTCTGTCTTGTTATACGGATTAAAATGTTAAACCATCCTTAGCAATACTGTAGATTGTTATAATATCCCTGTTACAAAAACTGGATTGGTTCAGCTTATTTACTGTCTACATGTTTAACTAATTGTTATTGTAACTTGAAAAACTGGTGTCCTAGTGACACATTTTACATCTTCCCTAACATTGTTTCCAGTAAGCAAGCATGAACATTATTAAATAGGGAATGCAATTCATTTGTGGGAATTTTTCATTTATCATTTATTTTTCCGAAAGTTGCAGGTAAGCGGACTAAATCCTAACCACAGTCTTTTGTTTTCAGGTTTCCTCATATTTATTAACTGCTACCTAAGGATCTTTTAAAAGGTGTGTACTATTCAGGGGATAGAATGTCAGTAAAACTGGCATCACCTGCAGTTTGATAGCTTATGAGTAAAACCACAGATGTCCTTCTCTTGCTGTGCTGCAGTATTTTTAACCTTTGGGATTCCCCGCTTAGGCGACCGAACGTCCGGCCAGTATACAAAAGACTTTTGCTATTGCATGGCAGTGCGATGTCACACATAGCAAGGTGGGCAGTGTAGGCTGTAAAGGTGACATCAGCATGTACAATTCCTCAGAAATTCCCTACTGTCATTTTGAACGACAGCTTCTACCATTCATCTGATAACCAGCTACTACCATTCGTCTGATCGCCGAGTGTTTGCTGTTTTCAAATAAGTGCCCCATTGAGGAAAATACTTTGTTCTTTTTTTGCTGCATGGCTTTGAGGTTGATGCCATCTAGAAAAGGCAAGTGGAGTTGTGGACATCAGCTTTCACACAAAGACAGCCACAATCAGTGTTTGTTTTGTCTAGGGTCAGAGCACGAATGCATGTCTTGCTCAGTTTGCCAGGCATTCGTCTCCAAGACCCTTCGTAGTCTTTTATCTTCTTTGAATATTTACCTCGAGAACCAACATCTGAAAAGGTTAGCTTTTGGTATGGAGGGTACCGCAAGTCCATCCAGTGAGCCACCGAAGAAGGCCAAAAAGGTCAGGCCTGAATCTTCAGCTGCGCCTCTAGATTCAGGCATTCCTGTCAATCTCTGGCTCCCAAACTGCAGCAGGTACCATTTTGGAAGCCGTTAGGGAGGGCGCCACTAGCACATCCACAGATGCAACACAGCCATCCATTCTAGGCGATAAAAAGGAATCTGAGCCCACTATTTCAGACATCCTGAGCCGTATTTGTGTAGCTCCTCCAGTTCCTCTATCTCCAGTAATCCCTATGCCTGATAGTGCTTAGTCATACGTCAGCTATTTCTTCATAACCTAGAGGGGAACTTCCTGGTAAATAGAAGTATAAACAGAAGCATGTTTCCTCTTCCCAGGATTCTTCTGATTGGCAGGCCTTCTCTCAGGGAATCTTGAATGCCTTCCTGGCTTTAAATCCATCCTCAGCCCTTCCACCCATTTCTGTTCCTTCCCCCACTCCCAGGAGATCAGTGGAGGAACAAGATTCTACTTCTTCATCTGATAAATCCTTGATTTACACATCTCAAATAGAGTCTCCTCTGGTTTATGCTTCCCCTGAATTAGATTCTAACAGTGGGGATTTTCAGAAGAAGATTTGTCCTTTGGGGAAACAGTTTGCAGGATGAGAGATCACTTCATATGGGAAAATAGTCAAGTATCACAAGTTGAAAAGAGATATTATTATGACCTGTTGCAGATGGATTCTCCTTCTCCCTTGACAATCCTTCCTGTTCTACCTGTCATTCTGGATGCCTTTCCCTCAGTTTCAAAGAGTCCAGATTCTCAACCCCCAGCCCCAAAACGGCCTGACATATTCTATAAGTTCCCTGAGGACAGCAAGTACTTATTTAAATGTCCTCTTGCAGATTATGCAGTTATCTCTCTCTCTCTGCAGACAGACCTTCTAAACTGCTTACCTATACTAATCTCATCCTTTCTGACAAGGATAGCAAAATAATGGAAAGATTAGGGAAAAAAGTGTATACCTCATCTACCCCGGCTTTCAGAGCTATTAACTACCAGACCCACATGTCAAAATATGTTCTGGCCTTGCTTTCCTGAGCTTATCAGCTGGTATCAGACCTTCCTCATGCTCCAGCCAAGGCACACTTGCCTCTCTCCTGTCTACCTCAGCCCAGGTGCTTAGACATTTTATTAAATGAAGTCATGATACAGCTGAGGTATCTGCAAAGTCAACAGCTTCAGGTTCTGTACTTAAGAGGTACTCATGTTTGCATCTCCAGTCTTTACCTGATGATATTAAGGCTAAAATTATGGATGCACCCCTGGACAATGATGCCCTTTTTGGTGCTGAAGCTGCAGCTCTGTTCAAGTCCCTGCATGACAAAAGGGAAAGAACGTAAGGAACTGAAACACCTCTTCATGTCCCCAGTTCCCATATACCATAGAAATTACCCTTCCAAGGCACAGTTTGTCAGAAAGAAACAACGCAGTCCCCCTGCTTCCCATAAGAAAGGGTCTTGTACACAGGGTGCATCTTCTCACACAAGACAACGGATCACTTATCCATCCGCATCTGACTTCCCTGAATCTAACTCTGTGGGCGATAGGCTACTGATCCCCTTCCAACACTTTTTTTTTTCTGAGGATGTGCTTCTAGTCCTGCAGTAGGCCAGGAAACCCAACACCAGGCGATCCTATTTATCCAAATGGAAAAGGTTCTCCATTTGGTGTCTAAAGAAAGATGTAGAATCATTTTCATTGGGCATTCCAGTGGTTCTTTCCTATTTGTGTGAGCTACTTAAGACTGGGTTGGCCTACTCTTCTGATAAAGCCCATCTAGCAGCCATTTCAGCATGTATGCCTCTATTTCCTCCTCTAGCTTTTAGGTTAGAAGTTGAGCTCTTCCTTAAAAGCGTCCTGTACATTAGACCTCCCAGGAAACTTATTCCTCCACCCTGGGATCTAAATTTTGTCCTGGAAAAGCTCACTCAAGCCCCTTTTGAGCCTTCAGCATCAGCTTTCGTAATGTTTTGTACTTGGAAAACAATTCTGTTAGTAGCCACCATTTACGCTAGAAGAGATTCTGAACTCCAAGCACTTATGGCTTGCCAGCCTTTTCTCATTTTCCACAAGGACAGGGTATCTTATCATGCTAACCCTTCCTTCTTGCCCAAGGTGGTTAATAACTTGTCCCTAAACCAATCCATTCATCTGACCACCTTTTTTCTTCACCCTAAAAACCCTACTGAAAGGGTCCTTCATTCCTTGGATGTGCACAGACAATTCCATTTTTGTCTGGACAAAACCAAACCTATTAGGAAAACTGAGCAACTGTTTGTTTCCTTCCACCCCAGTGTGCTGGGAAAACCTGTCTCCAAACAGACTATTTCTACTTGGATTTCTAGGGCTATTTCTTACATTTATGTCTCCTATGGGAAGACGCTCCTTACCTCTGTGAAAGCTCACTCCACTAGAGCAGTAGCCTCTTCAGGGGCTTTTTTCAAGGGTCTGGACACTGCATCTATTTTGGAAGTGCCCACATGGTCTTCTGTCCATCTCTTCACCAAACAATACAACCTGGACACTATTCCTTGGATGTGCACAGTCAACTCCATTTTTGTGTGGACAAAACCAAACCTATTAGGAAAACTGAGCAGCTATTTGTTTCCATCCACCTCAGTGCACTGGGAAAACCTGTCTCCAAACAGACTATTTCTGCTTGGATTGCTAGTGCTATTTCTTACATTTATGTCTCCTATGGGAAGACGCTCCTTACCTCTGTGAAAGCTCACTCCACTAGAGCAGTAGCCTCTTCAGGGGCTTTCTTCAAGGGTCTGGACACTGCATCTATTTTGGAAGCGTCCACATGGTCTTCTGTCCATCCCTTCACCAAACATTGCAAACTGGACACTATCTCCAGGTCCAGAGTGGGATTTGCTAGGGCAATCCTGCATGGGTTCATAGAAACCTCCTCTGCTCCATCCGCCCTTTCCTTTCCATGAGCTTTGGTACTCTCCCAAAGATTAAGAATACTGCAAAATAGGAATAGAAAGACATAGAATAATTGTGTAAAATGTTACCATAACCATAGATGTTCTTCTCTTCCATGTTGCAGTACTCTACCCCACCCTCATACCCCCTTGGTACTTGCTGTTTGCTGAATGATGTGGTACACCTCATATCCTTGTACTGGCATTCTGACTGGAGCATTCAATTCTGAGAAATGTTACATGCAGACATCACCTTTAAGGCCTGTGTTGCCTGCCTTGCTATGTGCGCTGTCGCATGTACCATACAGTAGCACATGTCTTTTGTATACTGGCCGGACATTTGGGTCACCTAGGCGGAGAATCCCAAAGGTTAAGAATACTGCAACATGGAAGAGAAGAGCATCTGTGGTTATGGTAAGATTTTACACAACTATCCTTTATCCAGTCCAGGAGCACTGTAATTTAGTTTATTGCAAAGATTTAAAGAAGGTATCGATTCTAAAAGAACCTGCTGCAATATAACATTTGAAATAGCTTGTCTTATTTTGAACTGCCTTTATACCCCCCTTTTAATAGTTGTACCATGTAGCCCTTTAGAATCTTCACCTGATAAATTATTTATCTGAAGTAGTTAACTTCATTTGTGCATCAACCTATGGGTCTTCGGATCCATATCGTATCCGAGACGGCAGTTTCCAACAGCATAGATCTGAGCTCCAAGCTCCTCCCCCTACCCATAATCCCCATGCCAACCCTACCTCACCTCAGATCTAGTTTGCCACGGTTTCATCCAGCAGCTCGATCACTAAGTTCCAGGCTTTAGCGTTTGTTGTGAGAAAATTTTTCCTTTTTTCCCTCCCTTTTTCTGCAATTTTAGTCTGCGTGTGTTGTGTACAGTCCCTCATTAGTTTTTTTTTCCACTCTTTTAATCTTCTTGATAGTTTTCCTTCCCCACCCTCGTTAGTGTGTTAGGGAGTGTACTGTGTGTTGGGGCCTAGCGTGTGTGTTTTTCTTTCAGTATGTCGGAGGCCCCAAAAGCTGTTTTCTACAAGTGCACTGAGTGTGGCCATAAGCTATCCCCGGCGGATGGCCACACTCGGTGCGTGTTGTGCCTTGGGCTTGGACACCTGTCTTCAGGCTGCTCCATATGTGTGGCGTTTAACCCCAGGGCACTTAAGGACCGGAGGACTAAGCTGGTTCTGGCGGGACTGCTGCCCCCAGACTCAGCTTCGTTCTCTGGTCCCACAGTGGCTCCTGCCGCGGCTGCGGCTACTGCCACTCCTGCCTCCCTTCCCCTGGCTGGGACTCAACCTCTCACTTCGGGCCAGGAGGATAGGGAGGCCAGGAAAGAGAAGCGGAAGGAGAAGCACTACAAGCGGCGGGCCGAGGCCTCTTCATCGGCCCCACCGGCTAAGCGGTCTTCTCCCTCCAGGACTTCCGAGCCTTCCACCCCTCGGCTCCGGTCTCCTTCCTTTTCACTGGGACCGGAGGAGGAGGAGGCCCAGCCCCCGTCAAGGTCATCGAGGCGGCACTCCCGTCCCACCTTGGTGGCCTCATCCAGATCCACCCAAAGCCTAACGGACACAGACTTGGACCGGATGATGAAAAGATTCCTCCAGGCCCAGCTGCAGATGGGAGTTCTCCTGCCTCCCCCCCCCTCCAGGGGGGAGCTCGACTCCTTTTTTTGCCCCAATTGCTCCTTCTCCGACCCGCTTCCCGGGTTCAGCGTTTTCGGAGCCGGGTAGCGTCAGCGCCGGGGGGGTGTTGGCGCCGACAGTATCGGGTACTTCAGCGCCGACATTGCCCTCGAGTCTGTTGGGTCCCTTTTCTTTGGATCCAAGCTCTTGGAGCCAAGAGCTGAGCTTCGGATCCGAGGGTCTCAGTGTGCCTTCTGCTCCGCCCAGGTCGGAGCATACTGGACCTTCGGATCTGACCACGTCGGCTCCGGCCCCGATCCACCAGTTGGATCCGAGGGAGGGTCTGCTCTCAGATCCCAGAGAGAGCGGCTCTCCTTTGGCGTTCGACGTAGTAGAGAGGGTCCTGTCGAGGGATTCCAGACCCCGGCCTTGGCTACGGCTCCACCCTGCACTCCATCTCAGATGGGTCCGACTTCCGTCAGCCAGTCCCAGGGACAGCCTGCTCCAATGTCCCAGGTCGTTCCATTGGAACATGACGTTGCTGGTGAAGTCTCCTTGGACAGCCCCCCCAAGGAGATTCCTCACAAGCGCAAGTGCAAGAGGAGGCACTTGGACTCCCCTGAGTCCTTGACCGAGGACACAGATTTGGAGGAAGGGGAAGGTTCCCCAAGATCACCCCCGAGGACGTCTCATTTGGAGACATCATGGAGATGCTCAGGATTAGGGGGGGTGGTCTGCCCCAAAGCCTACCTCAGACGAATCTGTGTTCCTGGAGGCGTTTGAAGCAGGCCCGTCTACCTCTTGGGTGTCCCCTCCAGCTGACCCCCTGGTAGATCTGATCACTACCAGGGCGTGGAAGGAGCCAGACACTGTGGAGCCAGTCCCAAAAAGACCAGACAAAATTCTCAGTCCACCCTTTGACAGAACACACTGGAGTAAGGGAACCCCTGTAGATGCCATGTTGGTGGCGGCGGCCACTAAAAGGGAATTAGCCCAGGAGAGTCTCTCGGTCCATCCTCCAGACAAGGAGTCTCGGTCGATGAATCGCTTTGGGAAGCGGGTTATTAGTTCTGCTACCTTCTCAGTGAGGTTACTGAACTACATGGCACATGTCATATGACTGCAGCGAGACCTTATCAAAGAGTACGCCGCGTCGCCCCCAAAGTCCATGTCGGCTGAGGACAAACAGTTGTACTCTTCCCGAATGGCCACTCTTAGGTCTATCTCAAACACCTCTATGCGGCTACTGTCCCACGCCATGGAAGGGGCCACTAGAGCTAGCAGAGCAGGCGTCATTATGAGGTGACAGGCCTGGCTCCACCACTGTGATTTTGCGAAACCCTTTAAGGCATCTTTCGCTAATGCCCCTTTCGATGGTTCTGCCCTCTTTTGCAAAACTGTACACGATACCTTGGTCCAGAGCAAGAAGGATGGGAAGACGTTGTCTGCCATCGGAGTCCACTTCTCTGCTCCCTAGAGGTCCTTTTCCAAGAACCAAAAGGGACAGAAGAAGATGTGGTTCCGGACGTTGCAACAGCCCCGTTTCGCTCTGGACCCCCAGTCCTTCCACGGCAGAGGAGGACAGGGTGGACGCTGCCCTAGAGGCAGAGGGGGCTCGAAGAACTTTGAGTCCAGAGAACTGTTCTCTGACCGGCCCACACAAAAGCCCTGAAGGGTTACCCAACTGCTCCACTCTGGAGGCAGTCAGGGGGCACTTCTCGAGTTACCTAGCAGCTTGGGAGTCCATCACGACCAACCGCTGGGTGCTTCGCATCATATCCAGAGGTTACCAGATCCCATTCTCCCACTTCCCTCACAATCCCAGACACCTCCCCGACATCCCACCTGAGCAGAGGGAGGCCGCAGCTGCGGAAATCCAGCGACTGCTAGAAAAAAGAGCCATCCGGCACATCCCCCCAGACCAGTAAGGATCAGGCTTTTACTCCAGGTTCTTCTTGATGCCAAAAAAGACGGGGGACTTCAGACCAATCCTCAACCTATCCCTCTTGAACCTGTCAGTAACCAAGGAAAAGTTCTGGATGGTCACGCTTCAATCCATTCTCCCCTCCTGCGGGAGAATGACTGGATGTGCTCTATAGACCACAAAGATGCGTACTACCACGTTCTGATGGACAGATGATCCAGGAGGTTTCTCCGCTTCCGGCTAGGAGCCCGCCATTACCAATTCAGGGCCCTTTCCTTTGGTCTCACTACAGCCCCCAGGGTGTTCACCAAAGTTCTGTCGGCGATAGCGGCCCACCAGCGACTGCAGGGCATTCAGGTTTTCCCATACGTGGACGACTGGCTCCTGACCGCCCCCCCACAAGGCATCTACTCTGCGCAGCCAGAAACTCCTTTCTTCACCTAGCGACCCGGCTGGGGATCACTATCAACATAGAGAAATCTTCTCTTTCTCCAACTCAAACCATAGATTTCATCAGAGCCAGGTTGGACACAAACAGGCGACTAGCCCTCTTAACTCCAGACAGAGTATGGACTTTAAGACTCCATGTGTGGGCCATTCTCCTACCACAGGCACCCCCAGCAGAATTGGTCCTGAGGGCTTTGGGCTCGATGGCGGCCACCAGCAACCTATTGCCGATGGCGCGTCTGAACATGAGAGTCCTGCAATGGACTCTCCAAGTTCAATGGTCTTTTCTGCAATTCCCCCTGTACCACCCTATTCCCCTCAGAAGGGTTTGCAGGAAGGCCCTCTTATGGTGGCTCCAATCTCCGGACCTCCAGAAGGGGCGCCCCTTTCCTATGTCCCTCCCCTAACCACGGTGACCACGGACGCCTCTCGCCTTGGGTGGGGGGGCATTGTGCGGGCAGAACAGTCCAAGGCACGTGGAACAACACGGAGACCTCTCTGCATATCAATGTTCTAGAGATGAGGGCGGTGCTTTTGGCATTGCAAGCACTACAGAACCTTCTTCCTGTAGGAACGATTGCAATCCAGACGGACAACATGGCAGTGGTCTGGTACATCAACAAACAGGGAGGAACCAGGTCTTATCCCCTTTGTCGAGAGGCCATGAGAGTGTGGGAATGGGCGATTTCCACCATCCACTTTCTCATAGTGATGCACATTCCGGGGCGGTCCAACATTTTAGCAGACAAGTTGAGTCGCACCATCCTCTTGCCGTACGAGTGGTCTCTGAACCCAGAAGTAGCGAAGCAGATATTCTCCACTTAGGGTCAACCTTGTTGCAATCTTTTCGCCTCTCTTTCAAATGCGAAATGCAACCACTACTTCACTCTAATTCCCCCACCTGGGGAATCCCCACGAAACACTCTTGTGTATGCTTGGCCCCCCGGTCTCCTTTATGCTTATCCTCCTCTTCCGCTGATGTTGAAGTTTCTACAAAAAGCCAGTCGGTTGCAGAACAAGATAATCCTCATTGCCCCATTCTGGCCTCGCCAGGCTTGGTTCCTGTATCTTTGGTCTCACCTAGTGAATCCTCCCTGGATTCTGGATCCCATTCTGGATCTCATAATCCATCCACTGGATCTTCCGACCCCGAACCTGGACATCCTCAAGCTCACGGCTTGGTTGATCCAGTTCCAAGATTAGCTAGGACTTCCGGTATCTCTTCCCAGGTCAAAGCTATTCTGGTGGCGGCGCATAAACCATCCACCAGAAAGGTCTATGGTAGCAAATGGAAACATTTTTCTATTTGGGTGGAGCACAGAGATCTAGATCCGTTCACAGCTCCATTGCCTGCGGTGTTAGATTTCCTATCAGGTCTCTTCGATCAGGGCGCCAGCTCCTCTACAGTCAAGGTTCAATTGGCGGCTATCTCTCACTATCACGTAGGAAGCGACCTTGGACCATTGATCTCCTCTAAGTTATGCAAGGCCTTTCTCAAGGGTACCTTCTTACTCAGACCCCCGGTGAAGGAAGTAGTCCCTCCTTGGGACTTAACTTTGGTATTGCAGGCACTTACAGCCCCTCCCTTTGAATCTGCAGCTTCAGTAGATCTAAAATTTTTATCATGGAAAACTGCCTTTCTTGTAGCTATCACCTCAGCTTGAAGGGTTTCCGAAATTCAAGCCCTTTGTGCAAAACCACCTTATTTGTCCTTCCACAAAGACAGAGTCTACCTCAGGACCAATCCCTCCTTTCTTCCAAAAATTGCATCCGAATCGAATATTAATCAGTCCATTAACCTACCAGTTTTTTTTCCCAACTACCAGAACAAAGGGGAACATAAGTTACATTTGTTGGATCTGCACAGACAACTGCGCTTTTATTTATACAGGACAGCTGGTCATCAGTTGTTCATTTCCTTTGCCAAATTTAAGTTAGAAAAGGCTGTTTCTAAAGTCACACTATCCAGATGGATTTCTCAGTGTATTCTGTTGTCATATGAAAGTACTGGTCGGCTCGCACCTCTAGGAGTCCATGCCCACTCTACCCGGTCTGTCTCTACCTCGGTGGCCTTTCGTTCTAGACTCTTGTTGGATGATATCTGCTCAACAGCAACATGGGCTTAGTCTCATACCTTCATTAATCACTACAAGCTGGGTATTGTCTCCAGAGAGAGAGAGAGCATCCTTTGTCTCTGCAGTGCTCCGGAACATCCTTCCTTGAGGACCACCCGAGATTTAGGTAGCTGGGGACTCTGTCCCGTAGGTTGATGCACAAATTAAGTTAACTACTTCAGATTAAGAAGTTATGTACTCACCATAACGTTCCATCTGAGTAGGTAAACTTCATTTGTCAGCAACCGACCCCCCCCTCCATCCCCCTGACCTTTGGGTGTTCGAGATGTTGCCTTCCTTATGGCAAGGGTATGTAGTTAGTTTGCAGGTGATTGTTTGTATGCTTATCTAGCTGTGGGCAAACTCGATCTAAGGTCAGGTAGGGTTTGCAGGGGATTATGGGTAGGGGAAGGAGCTTGGAGCTCGGATCTGTGCTGTTGGAAACTGCTGGCTCGGATCCGATATGGATCCGAAGACCCATAGGTTGCTGACAAATGAAGTTTACCTACTCAGATGGAACGTTATGGTGAGTACATAACTTCTTATTTCACATAGATTGCATGCAGTGACCTCCAGAAAGCTGGATAAGTTGCACCCTGTCTTCAGAATTGTCTCAGTACTCATTGTTGGGAAAAGACATGTCACTTTTATTTAGTAACCAACCAATCAGTTGCAAGCCATTGTCTTGTCTTCTCATACTGCCTAACTCTTCCATCCTGTGCTAGTGGAGAAAGACTTTACAAAAAATGAGACATATTTCCACTGTTGAGACAATATAATTTGAACTCATCCGTGAGTTATTTTTCAAGTTATGTGGACTCTGTGTAGAAGCCAAGCCTGAGTCCTCAATAAGAAATTAATTATTAGCTAATCAGCTGGATAGGGGGGAAAAAAAAGGTTGCAAGGAATGCATTTTTCTAAGCAAGATCACCGCTTAAAAAAAGTTAAAAACACTCTGTGAGAAGTAAGTTCACCATCTGAGATGCCATTTTTTTTGCTCTTACTGAATCTTTTTTGTAGAAAACTGGCACACTAAGCTGTGCAGATACATGGACAGCCTTGATTGCATTAGAATTACCTGTCTGAAAACTTATTAATGTGAGCAGCCAATTCATTCATATAGGTATACATTTCTTGTGACACATTTCCTGAAAACTTTTAAGAAATTTAGCACATATTCATATAAATGGGAAAATTTATATTCTTTATTAGCAAGGTTCTTAAAAAATGATGTAGAATACAGATATATTGCAGTATGTTAAGGCAGATTTAGTGTTACACTGCATTTGTTTTATTGCAGAAGATGACAGTAACACTGACTTGTCTGCCCTTTTAAGTTCCTTAGTAATATACCTCTCACCACCTGTTTACATCTGTCCATTTCCATCTGGAAAGCTTATCAAGATGCCCTCTCTAGCATCCATTTAAGTAGTCCATGACCTTATCTGTGAAAAGGTACTTTCATAGATGCAGGGATTTGTTAATCCATACACTCTGCTGCTGTCAGTACTCCCTTCTTCATCCTGTGTACCTCCTGTTTAGAATGACCCCTTCAGTGCCCCCTGACATGATATACAGCAATGCCATCATGTCCCTTCTGCCTCTTCTGATCTGATATGCGATGATGTCTAGTTCCCCTAGCCTTTGGTTATATTTAAATTCATAGTCATTGTCATAATTCAGTCAACTTTCCTAATCTTTCTGTTAGCCTTCCTTTGAATTCCTCTCTAAATCCTTTCCCCATTATGACCTTCAGAATTGCTCATGGTCCTTAAGGTGTGATCTGCTAAGGCACTGTTAAATGGAGGCATTAACTCTGCTTCTGGACTCTGTACCTCTAAGGATAAACTCCAGCCCCTGTACCATTAGCAAAGAAGCTGGACTTGTTTTCTTATCCCTTGGATATATCTGAGACAGAAACACACTGAAGATCACTGGACCCAGAATGGGCCCTTGTGTTACTCCACTGCTCATTTAGCTACCTCCTGATATTGTCCCTCTTACTACAACCCTTTGTGTTCTACCATTCAACCATACAGCTATCCAGGTCCTCAGACATGATCATACCCCCAAACGCTGCAGTTTTGCTATCAGCCTCCTATGTTTAACACAGTCAAATATATTTCTGAAGTCCGGGTACACTGTGTCTACCAGTACCACCTTGTCAAGTTCTCCTGTAACATGTTCATAAAACTGGATCTAATGTTGTCCTTATCATTCTTCCTCACTGATAGGTTAGGGATCTGACACTCGGGTATGACTTGGAGGCATTCTTACAGACTTGGATCTGAATCTGGAGCTTTTACCTCTACCCATAATGGTGTACACCAGCTCCTACTCCTCAGATCTCATTTGACACCATTGTGACAGGACATGGTTCTACAGAATCTCGAGCTGTAGAGAAAGTTGTAGGTGATTATTTTATTTTATTTTTTTGCTTAATACTTACTGTAATTTAAAAAATAGATACTTATTCATCTGATGTTGTTAATCTTCACCTAGTCCTTGATGGTGGGTTCGGTTCGAACCCTCGGAACCGACTCAACTGTTATTTTCCAGCTCACGTTCTCCAAACTCTCGAGCCAGGCTGTACCCATAATGCTCCTCAGAGAGATTATCTCAGATCTCGTTTGTTGCTTTGCAGACCAGATGTGCTTTTCCTTATCTCTCAAACCTTGGAAATTATTGTAAGTTAATAACTTTTTTTCTTCATAAATTTCCTTGTACCTTTGTCTTTACTACTAATTCTACCCACTCTTCCTCTTGTTGTATATTTTTTCTATAACTTTATAACCCTATTACCATACAGTATATCTTTCTCTTACTGTAGTTACTACTCTTACTTCTATACCTTTAAGGTATTCTGATTACCACCGTTGGTAATTTTTTCCTTCTTCATTTTTTCCTTTTATTAAAAAAAAAAAAATCTAATCTAAAATCATTTTTTACTTTGGATAATGGGAGATCAAAAACATTCTCCTTCTAAACCTAAGGGAACTTCAGGATTCAAGAGATGCAAGAAATGCGAGGGTAAAATGCCCAATTCTGACAGGCACACTTTATGTGTTTATTGTTTAGGAAAAATTAATTTACAGGAGAATTGTGCAATTTGTATCGGTTTCTTTTTTCGCACTTTAATGGAGAGAAAGAGCAAGTTGGTATTGAAAAGCCTTTTGAAATCTTCTTTTGACGAGGCCATTTCTGGTTCTAAGGAGAAAACTGGGGAAGCGGGAACTTCTCCCCACAGTTCTAAGAAGAGAACATCCTCGGTTCCCAGTTCCTCTGAACTGACCAAAAATATACCAAAAATTTCCTCAGCACCAAAAAGTTCTTTGGCTCAAGGAGATGTGACACAGCCTACTAAACCACATTCGGAACAGATGGATGTATTGGTATCGGCTCCAATAGAGCCCTCAGTTCCGAAAACAACAAAACTATCAACACCTCCATGAACCACTTATTCACCATCTGTAAACCCCTTCAGAGACACCCCTTTTGTGGAAGTCAGACGATCCAGGTCTACTTCCACCTTATCGGTGAGGTCTAGTAAGAGCCTATCTGAACAGGGCATCATGAGATTAGTGGATCAGCTCCTTGTGGCAAGAGGACTACCCTCTGTTCTGAGCCAGTCCGGCGTCGAGACTGTACATTGTATGAATGTTACCTACACTTCTCCAACTCTACCAGAGCCTTTGGAGTCCTCAGTTCTGACAATTCCAGCTCCGATTGAGTCAGTTCCGATAGGATGCCCATCTTCTGTTCCGACAACCGCCTTGAGTATTTCCGAGTCTTTGGCACTGGAGGACTCCCAGAGTCTGGACTCACTGGTCGGTTCCAAGATGCATGGTACCCTTTCAGTTCCATCTGAGCTGTCCATGCCTCTTAGAACGTCAGCCCTTGTAGTTCAGACCCAGGCTCCAGGTACAAGGACAGTCTCCTTGGTGTGGGGTGTGACCCCCAGTTCCGAAGCAGTCTTTTTCAGTTCCGGGCTCCCACCCCTCTACAGGGGACCTGCTTTCCATATTATGGAGAAAGCTTTATCCTTCGGGGATTCCCAGTCTTTCCCTTCCATGTCGGGACAGATTTCTTCCCCTTCCTCCCAGCTAGAGCTACCACTAACCTCATCCCCCTGCAGAGGGTACATAAATCCCAGGTGACACCCACTTTGGTGCTCACCTCTTCAGAAACTTCCCCAGAACATCCCCTCGAGGAAGTCCCTGTGAAGAGGAAGTGCAAGAGGAAGCACCTCGATTCCCCGGAAAAGTCTTACACTGAAGATACTGATTCGATGAAGGGGAAGGCTCCCCTAGGTCACCCCCTGAAGATGTTTCCTTCGGGGACATCCTTGAAATACTTAAACAGAGGAGTGGCCGGTCGTCCACTAAGCCTTCCTCAGAGGAGTCAATATATCTGGAGGCTTTTCCCACCCAACCCTCCACTTCTTGGATTTCTTCTCCCGCTAATGATCTCATCAACTGATTGCTCAGCGGCGTGGAAGATACCTAACGCCATAGAGCCTATTCTGAAGAGGCCAGACCATATTTTATCTGCACCTAAAGAGGAACCACATTGGTCAAAATGAATCCCTGTTGACGCCATGGTGGTAGCAGCAGCCACCAAGAGAGAACTCGCAGAAGAGAGTCATACTATCCATCCTACTAATAAGGAGTATAGGACGTTGAATAGATTTGGGAAGCGTGTTTATGCTTCAACAACCTTTGCTCTGAGGTCCTTGAATTATATGGCACACTTTACCAGATTACAAAGAGATTTTATTAAAGAGCTTTGAAATACTCTGTTAGGAGCAATAGCTGAGGAGATTCGAGATAAGGTTCCCTCCCAGCTTGCGTCCCTAAAATCTATTTTTAATTCATCCATGAAGCTCATAGCGCATGCAGCTGAAGGGATGTCCAGAGCAGCGGGTTCAGGTATAGACATCAGAAGGCACTCCTGGATGTGCTTCTGCGACTTTGCGGAGCCATTTAGAGTGTCATTCGTCAATCCCCACTTTGAAGGATCCAGCCTTTTTGGGCCAAAAATTAAACTCTAACCAGAAGTGAGCAGGATGGTAAGACCCTATCTGCTGTGGGCATACATTTCTCTACCCCTCAGAGACCCTACTCAGGGAATCAGAGGAGTGGGAGACTATGATTTAAGAAATCCAAAGGGCCTTTTTATGACTCACTAGGCAAAGATTTCTCCCGGGACAGGGGGAAACAATGGAAGATGCCACCCTAGAGGCAAGAATGGACCGCAGAATCAGGGGTCCAGAGAATGTTTCTCTGGTTCTTCCTATCAGCATCCCTGAAAGGATGCCCGATTGCCCTCCTCTGGAGACAGTCGGGGAACAATTCTCTCTGCACCTACCAGCCTGGCAATTAAGTGACAAATGGGTGCACGGAATAATATCCAGAGTTTACCAGATCCCATTGTTTACAACCCCCACACCACAGTAAAAACTCCCAGATGTTCCACCCAATCAAAGGGAGGCAGCAGTCTTAGAAATCAAAAACTGCTCAAAAAAATAATCCTTCAAGAAGTCCCACCAGACCAAGCAGGATTTGGAATTTACTCAAGATTCTTTTTAGTGCCAAAGAAAAACAGGAACTGGAGACACATTTTGGATCTCAGCTGACTCAACAAATTGGTCCACCAAACCAAGATCCGGATGGTCTTGGTTCAAGCCATACTTCCTTTCTTGGAAAAAGGCAACTGGATGTGCTCTGTAGACTTCAAGGATGCTTATTACCACATAAAAATGGACAAAAGCTCCAGAAGGTGTCTATGCTTCTGGCTAGGATCCAGTCACTATCAGTTCAGAGCAGTACCCTTTGGACTCACCACAGCCCCCAGGGTGTTTATCAAAAGCATGGCAGTGGTTGCAGCTCACCTCAGACTGCAAGGTTTTCGAGTCTCTCCATACCTCGATGACTGGCTCCTCACTGCTACCACCAGGCATCACTTAGAACAGGCAAGAGACTACACCATGTCTCTTTGCACATCCCTAGGCATTTCAATAAATCTCGAGAAGTCCAATTTTCAACCTACAGAACAACTAGATTTCATAGGAGCACATCTAAACACTGTCTCAGGAATAGCTTCCTTTCCACCAGAGAGACTACTAAGCATCAGGTCTCTAGTCAGACAGATCCTCCAAAGCGACATAGTCCCAGCAAGACTGATACGTCAAACCTTAGGTTCGATGGCTGCCTCAATTGCTCTGGTTCCTCTGGCAAGGTTTCATATGCGAATACTACAGTGGTTACTAGCAATGCAATGGCCTTTAATTCACCAACCAGTGTCTTTCCAAATCTTGATCACCAGTCATTGCAAACAAGACCTCAAATGCTGGCTTCGCTCTGATCAGATTCTCCTGGGATGACCATTAATTCTTCCTCAACACCAAGCCATAGTGACCACAGATGCTTCCCAGATAGGGTGGGGGGGGGGCATTATTTGGGGAAGACAGTTCAAGGTACATGGTCCCAACTAGAGGCCTGTTCTAGAGATGAGGGCAGTGCTGTTAGTGTTGCAAGCATTCCAGGATACCCTTCCTCTAGAGACAGTTCCAGTTCAGACAGATGATATGCCAGTAGTCTGGTACATCAGCAAACGAGGAACCAAATTGTACCCACTATGTTGAGAGGCACTCAGAATTTGACAATGAGCGATTTTTTCAAACCGCTTTCTGATAGCAATGCACATTCCGGGAAGTTCCAATGTGATAGCGGACAAATTGAGCAGGACTATTGTCATGCCTCATGAGTGGTCTCTGAACCCTGTAATGGTGGAAAGGATCTTCCGTTGAGTGGGCCAACCTTGCTGCAACCTATTTGTTTCTCCCGTGAACAACAAATGCAGAAGTTACTTTGCCTTAATCTCCCCACCAGGGGGAATCTTCTAGGTACGCTCTTCTCCACAGTTGGCCTCTCAGTCTATTGTATGCCTTTCTCCCTGTTCCTCTCATTTCACAATTCCTGAAGAAAGCCAAAAAGATGAAGAATACTATAATCCTCATTGCCCCATTCTGGCCTCGATAAGTTTGGTTTCCCTTCCTTTGGCCTCATCTGTTACAGAAACCATGGAATCTGGACTGGGTTCCGGATCTGCTAACTCACCCAGAGGGCATGGTTCACCCAAATGTACAGCACCTCAAGTTGACTGTGTGGCTTCTCCAGTTCCCATGATTGCCAGGCATCTCTGTCTTTCATTGCCCGATGCAATGCATTATTGCACATCAAAAGCCTACGACTAGGACACTTTACCTGTGCAAATGGAAAAGATTTACCATATGGGCTTTGGATAAAGGACTTGATCCATTTACTGCCCCAAATGAGCACATCCTGGACTTCTTAAATACCCTTTTTCAATCTGATTCCTCTGCATCCACTATAAAGGTTCACCTAGCAGCAATCTCATATTTTCATACTGGTTACAACTCATCAATAATGTCTCATAAACTTTCCAAAGCATTCTTGAAAGGTTTGTTCTTACTGAAACCCCATTTAAAGAACCAGTCCCTCCATGGGATTTGACTACAGTTCTCCAAGCATTAACACAAACCCCCTTTTAACAGGCATCCTCTTGTCATTTGAAATTTTTGTCTTGGAAGACTTTATTTCTAGTGGCCATCACCTCTGCAATTCTGAGTTACAGGCTTTATCATGCAGATCACCCTATCTAATCTTCCACAAAGACATAGTCCAACTAAGAACAAATCCCTCCTTTCTTCCAAAAGTAGTTTCTGAATCCAGTATCAGTCAGACCTTACAGCTGCCAACCTTTTTCCCTAATTTTTACAATAAAGTAGAATACGCTGTTCATTTACTGGATGTACTCAGACAATTACGTTTTTATATCCACAAAACAAAGGAGTTCCGAAAAATCTGACCAGTTATTTGTAGCTTTCTTTTCCTTACGAATGGGTTGTGCAGTTACCAAAGTTACCTTAGCTAAATGGTTGAGAGACTGCATCACCTTCATTTATCAATCACAAGGATTTCAACTTTCCAAAACAATTAAAGCCCACTATACAAGGGCTATTGCCACGTCAGTTTTTCATGCAAGAGCATCACTAGATGACATTTGTGCAGCAGCCACATGATCTTCTCACCATACCTTTATCATGCATTACAAATTAGACCAGGTCTCAAGGGGCTGAGCATCCTTTGGTTCTGTGGTGCTTCGGAATATTCTTCCATGAGACCTCCCAAGGCAAACAAGTAGATGGGAATTCTTTCCCACCATCAAGGATTAGATGAAGATTAACAACATCAGATAAAGAAGTTATGTCTTACCATAACGTTCCATCTGTGTTCATCTTCACCAATCCTTGACATACCCACCCACCTTTCCCCCATCCTAAATCTGTTAGTAGACCTCTACAATTCTGATCAAGTTTCTCATCAAGAACTCATAGATGGCCTCCTCCCATCTGTATGCATAGATATATATATATATATATATATATATATATATATATATATATATGTATACAATATAATATATATATATATATATATATATATAATATAATATATATATATATATATATATATATATATATATATATAAAATATAATATATATATATATATATATATATATATAAATCCTGATTTCCTGGCTGTATTCTGCCATCTGGCAAACTCGATCTGAGGTAGTCTCTGTGAGGAGCATTATGGGTAAAGCCTGGCTCGAGAGTTTGGAGAGTGCGAGCTGGAAAATAATGTCCAAGTCAGTTCCGAGGGTTCAGAACTGAACCCACCATCAAGGATTGGAGAAGATGAACAACACAGATGGACATTATGTTAAGACATAACTTATTTTTTCCACTTCCTCCCTGTAAATCTTTCTACTTGTTTGCAGGCATCAGGGTTGATTTTTTCGCCTTCAACTCCATGCTGTGTTTTTTTTTTTGCCCATTGACACTTTTTTTCTATTTAGTTAAAGCTTTCTACAGTACTTTTATAGTGATTTTTTTTCTTTGTTATTCTTTGAGCTTTGGGTTTAGTGTGTGTGTGTGTGTGTGTGTGTGTGTGTGTGTGTGTGTGTGTGTGTGTGTGTGTGTGTGTGTGTGTGTGTGTGTGTGACTGGTTCACCAGTTAGAGTGGCCACTCTTTCTATTTCAGTAGAATTTCATAAAAATCTACTAGATTCAAGAGATGCACTTTTTGTGGGCATAAAATCCCAAATTCACATGTCCACAAGTACATTTACTGCGTGGGTCCAGAACGCCTTACGTCCCAGTGCAAAATTTGTGCTTCTTTCAACCCTCATGCTCTTTTTGACTGGCGCAATAAACTTATGATGTTATGTGATCCTATCTCGCCTACATTCTGTACTGATGGGCTCGGAGCCGATCCCTCGGCTCGGACTCGGCACGCTATGCTATAGAGCGAAGCCTCTTATTGGCTGAGCTATTTTTTATCCCAGGATGCACCACCACTAATCCCCCAGATCTCGTTTGCCGCTTACAAGCTAAGACGTGGTCTCAACTTGGCTGAGCTAAGTACTGTTTTCTTTCTAAAGTTTCCTGTCAGGAAATCTCTTATTATTACCAAAAAAGCTGTTTTAACAGCTATTTTTGTCGTACGAGTGTGTTTTGGTACTTTTTGTTGTGAAAATTGTGTGTTTGATTAAGGGAAAGGTTTCCCGTTTAAGTTAGAGGGGCCTTCCCCTATTATTCAGCTAGTATCTTTAATTTTTCAAGAAGGTGAAGTACCCGTTTAAGTTAGAGGGTCTTGGCCCTCCTTTTCAGTATTTTGTTCTGGTCAGATATTACATTGTATTGTGTCTTGGAAAAAAAAAAAAAAAAAGTTGGTTAAAATTTTTCGTATTGTGGTAAATCTTCATATAGATAGTGCTACTTTCACTAGTTTTAGTCTTTTGATAATACATTATGTCGAAAGAACATAGACCCTCCGGGTTCAAAAAGTGCACGAGGTGTGGTTATAAAATGTCTATAACCGATGACCACTCCTCGTGCGTATATTGTTTAGGCGCCAAGCACCTACAGGAGTCCTGTAGCGTGTGTCACGCCTTTTCATCTAGAGTCCTCCAAGAGAGGAAGAATAAATTAATATTGAAAGGGCTGATTAAACCCTCCTTCGAGGAGGCCTTATCTTCCTCTTCCTCTCCTACCAAAAAGAAGAAAAAAGCGTCGGCTCCAACCAGCCCGTCAGAACCAACTGCTAAGAAACCTAGGCAGGCTTCTCCATCGGCTCCACGGACTTCGGAGCCGAGGGCGGAACGGTCTGCCTCGATGCCTCCAGTCTCGACTCCTCTGGTTTCGGAACCGAGGACTGGGGCGTCGAGAGGCGGGTCACCTTCATCGGCTCCACTGATCTTGGAGCCGATGAGGGTTGCCGGCTCAGACTCTTCCCCTTTGGCGCCGAAGCCCTCCTCGGCACCGAGGGAAATTGTTTTGGGATCTCCCTCGGAACCAATATTGGTCGAGTCCATTCGGAGCCAGTCCCCCAGTCCTATGGAGCTGATGGAGAAGTCGGTTCGGACCCGATCGGTCTCATCTAGATCCTCCAAGATGTCTGATTCGGACATCGACAGGGTGCTCTAAGACTTTTCCAGTCTCCTGTGTTCCAAAAGTTAGTTTCGGCTCCAGCCCATTCGGCTTTGGAGCCGATGGTCCACCCTGTAGTTATGGTTCCTCCTCCAACAGCCTCGGCACCGTTGGAGCCGGTGCTGGTGGAGCCGATGGAGGTTTTCGGGTCGGGCCCGACCCTTACTCCAACTCCGGCTCTCGAGTCGGAGTTCGGTACGCGGACCTCCTCTGTCGGCCCCGGGGGGGACGCTTCGGGACTGATGTTTTCGGTCCCAAGCCTTCCTCTCGGTGCGTCGGCTGCGGGGGTACCGTCTACTGTTGTGGCCACGGAGGTGGGACCTTCCCAGGCTTCTGGTGGTCCGGCCTTCAGGGCCATGAGGAGTGCTTTAGCCAAATCCTCTTTGGCTACCTCCACGGTCTCTCCAGCACCTTCCCTGCATACGGAGACTGGGTCTTTGGCAGTCCCCCTGTCCTTAGACAGCGGAGCCCCGGGGCCTGAGGTCACCCCCACTGGGGGTTCCCCCCTCCTGGAGATCCCGCTGAAGCTTCTTCGGAGGAACCTCCAAGGAAAAGATCGTGCAAGAGGAAGCACGTTGACTCCCCCGATGAGTCTCTCACATCAGACACTGATCTTGATGATGCAGAGGGGTCCCCTAAGTCGTCCTCAGATGATGTCTCCTTTGCAGACATCTTGGAAGCCCTCAAACAATGAGGCGGCTGGCAATCCAAAACCCCTTCTGCTGACGAGTCGGTGTTCCTTAAGGCCTTCGGGGCTCAGCCCTCCGCCTCCTGGGTGTCTCCGCCCTTCGACGAACTCCTAGATTTGATCTGTCGAAGGGCGTGGGAACACCCAGATTCTGTGGAACCGGTGCCTGCTCGCCCAAAC
This sequence comes from Protopterus annectens, assembly GCF_019279795.1. Taxonomy (NCBI): domain Eukaryota; kingdom Metazoa; phylum Chordata; order Ceratodontiformes; family Protopteridae; genus Protopterus; species Protopterus annectens. Next base: position 853,592,134 of record NC_056735.1, on the reverse strand, counting down.
AAGTTCCTGTCAGCACCCCCAGAAAAGGAGTTTTTGACAAAAGGTGTGGCTGTAGATGCCTTGGTGGTGGCATCTGCTACCCAGCAAGATGTAGCAGAGGCTTCGACGTCCGTCCATCCTCCTAATAAGGAGTCTAGGAGCATGGATCGGTACGGTAAGCGCACCCTAAGTTCAGCGAACTTTACTTTAAGGTCCCTGAACTATCTAACGCACTTCACCAGGTTTCAGAGGGATCTGATCAAGGAGCTTTCAGATACCCTCTTGGGTAACCTACCTGAGCAGCTGGCCCAGACGGTTGGCTCTCAGTTGGCTACGCTGTCATCCATATCAAACACGTCCATGAGGCTCATTTCTTATGCGGCCAAAGGGGCGAGTAGAGCGGCGGGTACAGGTATTGCTCTACGGAGGCAAGCCTGGCTCCGCCTGTGTCATTTTGCGGAAGCCTCCAAGTCTTCCTTTGCCGACGCCCCCTTTGATGGGTCCTCTTTGTTTGGACCCAAGGTAAAGGACACACTGACCCGCTGCGAGCAAGAAGGTAAGACTTTGACTGCCGTAGGGGCATGATTTTCCACTCCCTTTCGGCCTTACCCCAAGGCTAAAAGAGGAGGGAAAATGTGGTTCCATAGATCTCAGAAGTCTTATCCCTCACAGCAGGATGATCCCCCTTCTAAAGGCAGAGGAGAGGGAAATTCTTCTGGAAGACGCCGTCCCAGATGTGGTAGAGGCCCCCGCAACACTGGAGACCGCGAATCCTTTCGTGGCTCTTCAGCCTTTCACAGTCCCTGAGGGATTGCCCGACTGTGCAGCTCCGGAGCCAGTCGGGGGTCGTTTTTCGAGGCACCTAAAAGCCTGGGAAGGTATCACTCAGGACCGATGGGTGCTTCGAATTATCGCCGGAGGTTACGCCATCCCCTTTTCTCACTCCCCACCTCAGTCCAAAAAAATCCCGGACCCGCCACCCAGTCAACGGGAAATTGCAGCCCTAGAAGTTTCAAAGCTGCTTCAAAAAGGAGTCATCCAACCGGTCCCCGCAGACCAGATCGGATTAGGGACTTACTCAAGATTCTTTTTGGTGCCAAAAAAGACCGGGGACTTGAGGCCCATTTTGGATCTCAGCATTCTAAATCGTTCAGTCAAAAAGTCCAAGTTCCGAATGGTCACCCTACAATCCATTCTCCCACTGCTGGAGAAAGGTGTTTGGATGTGCTCCATAGATCTCAAGGACGCTTATTACCACATCATGGTACATCAAGCGTCCAGGAGACATCTGCGCTTCAGCCTAGGAGACAGTCATTTTCAGTTCCGCGCTGCCCTTTGGTCTCACCACAGCCCCCAGGGTGTTCACCAAATGTTTGGCGGTCATGACTGCTCACCTGAGAAGTCTAGGATTCCAGGTGTTTCTGTATCTAGACGACTGGCTCCTAACTGCCACCTCCAAGCATCTACTATTGCAGAGCCTACAAGCCACAATATCACTGGGCACTTCCCTTGGAATCACCTTCAATTGGCCAAAATCTGTGTTGCTGCCATCTCAACGCATAAGATTCATCGGAGTAGAGATAGACTCAAACCGAATGCAGGTCTATCTACCTACAGAAAGGATACAAACCATACAGGCTCAAGTTCGAGCCTTACTTCCCAGATCCAAAGCCCCAGCCAGAATGGTCCTGCAGCTATTGGGATCTATGTCCGCCACGGTTCTTCTAGTTCCCCTAGCAAGGTTGCACATGAGAATTCTCCAGTGGCTTCTTTCAACACAGTGGTCCTTTCAGGATCTCCCTCTCAGTCACCTCATATGGATCATGGAAACCTGCAAACGGGACCTTCGCTGGTGGCTGGTGCCCTCCAATCTGGATCAGGGACGACCCTTTGTTCCACCTTCTCCTGTGGCCACTTTGACTACGGACGCCTCCCAGATGGGGTAGGGGGGGGCATTCCCTGGGCAGGTCAGTCCAAGGCAAATGGCATTTGGAAGAGTCCCTACTTCATATCAACATCTTATAAATGAGGGCGGTGTTTCTGTCCCTACAAGCCCTTCACGATTACCTCCCTCAGGGCGTAATTGCCGTTCACTCCGACAACATGTCAGTAGTCTGGTACCTGAACAAGCAGGGAGGGACCAGATCCTACCCCCTTTGCAGAGAGGGCATGAGAGTTTGGGAATGGGCAGTGTCGACCAAACGGTTTCTAGTGGCGACTCATATCCCTGGCAAGGCCAATGTGATAGCCGACAGACTGAGCAGAACTATCCTCTCTCCACACGAGTGGTCTCTGAACATTACGGTTGCAAATCAGATTTTCAGCAAATGGGGAATTCCTTGTTGCGACCTCTTCGCAACCCCGCTGAATGCGAAGTGCAAAAAGTTCTTCTCCCTCACTCCGGCTCCGGGGGAGAGCCCTATGGACGCACTAGCCCATCCGTGGCCCACCGGCTTGCTATATGCTTTTCCCCCAGTTCCCCTCCTTAAGGCGTCTCACTTGGGGAGCAAAATGATCTTAGTTGCTCCTTACTGGCCTCGTCAGGTATGGTTCCCCTATCTTCGGAAATATGCACTGGACGGTCCATGGTTCCTGGATCAGATCCCAGACCTATTAGTTCATCAGTCGGGACTACTCCACCAGTCCCTCCACACCTTGAAATGAACAGCTTGGCTCCTCCTCTTCCGACTATAGTCAGGAATCATACCTTAGACCCGGAAGTTGTACATATCTTATCTTCGGCCCACAAGTCTGCCACTAAGAAATTGTATTCTAGCAAATGGAAGAGATTTGTTATTTGGGCTCAACTCTGGGGTCTGGATCCCATCACTATTCCCGTATCAGAAGTCCTGAAATTTCTAACTTCCCTATTCAATCAAGGTTCTTCAGTCTCTACCATCAAGGTTCAATTGGCAGCTATTTCCAATTTTCACGAGTCTATAAACCCACCTTTAATGAGCAACAGATTGTGTAAGACCTTCATGAAAGGTGCTGCGCTTTTACGACCTCCAATTTCTCATCCTGCTCCTCCATGGGATCTCGATGTGGTGTTACGTGCCTTAACTTCCTCCCCCTTCGAACCGGCAGCAACATGCGATTTGAAATTTCTGTCGTGGAAAACTGCCTTTCTGGTTGCGATTACTTCTGCCAGAAGGGTTTCAGAGCTTCAAGCTTTGTCTGTAAAACCTCCGTACCTGGTTTTTCACAAAGACAGAGTATCTCTCAGGCCAAATCCATCCTTTGTCCCTAAGGTTTGTTCCAGTGTTTGCCTACAACAGTCATTAGAACTTCCAGTTTTCTTTCCAAAGTATTCAAACAAAGCGGAATACATATTCCACACATTAGATGTCCACAGGCAATTGCGTTTTTATTTAGATAGGACCAAACAAACAAGGAAAACAGATCAATTGTTTGTATCCTTTTCGGATAATAAATTGGGCAAAGCCGTCACAAAGGTCACTATTGCCAAATGGATCAGGGACTGTATTACTCAAGCTTATTCCTCTTCTAATAAAGAGCTTACGACCTCTGTCAAAGCTCATTCTACAAGAGCTATGGCTACTTCAATAGCATTCCATTCTAAGCTTGCCATTAGTGACATTTGTGCTGCGGCTACGTGGTCTTCCCCACACACTTTCATTTCTCACTACAAATTGGATGTGGCATCTCGGGGGCGAACTTCATTTGGTTCCACAGTGCTCAGGAGTGTTTTCCAGTGAGCCACCCAGGATTTAGGTGCTAGGGACGCTGTCCCATCAGTACAGAATGTAGGCGAGATAGGATCACATAACATCTTTTAGTTATGTACTTAACATAACTTTAGATGTTTGGGATCCATCTCGCCTACATTCCCAATAACCCACCCTCCTTCCCCCTTCCTTGGAGATCAGAAGGTCCGAATCCTGTTGTTTCATCTTGAAACATCTGGCAATGTTATATAAACAAGTTATGTATGTGTGCATGAATGTGGACAAACAAGATCTGGGGGATTAGTGGTGGTGCATCCTGGGAAAGAAAATAGCTCAGCCAATAAGAGGCTTCGCTCTATAGCATAGCGTGCCGAGTCGGAGCCGAGGGATCGGCTCCGAGCCCATCAGTACAGAATGTAGGCGAGATGGATCCCAAACATCTAAAGTTATGGTAAGTACATAACTAAAAGTTAAAAGGGTTGCCTCTGACTTCATACTCTTCTTCATCTGAGGCTCAAACCCTCTCCAGGGCATACAGCTCCAAGGAAACCAAACAGAGAGCCCTCTTCGTGTCCCTGAGGGTGTCTTTGGAGAAACTTCAAAAACTTTGGATCTGATTCCTTTGGATCCAAAGAGTGCCACCTCCCGTTTGGTTCCACTGACTCCCTAGGATCTAACGGAGGTTATCTCAACCAGTGTTTCTCTTCCTCCATCAACTCTGAAGTCAGATCCTAGGCCCTTGGATCTGACAGTCAGGAGAAAATCTCCTAGCTTAATTCTGAAGCCTGTCTCACCTGCTGTACCCTCCAAATTGCTTCAAAGTCTGACCAGACATTCCAGACCTGCTTCCTCAACTTCTTCCAGATCCTCTAGGTGCTTGGTGGAGACCAATATGAACAAAATGATGCAGAAATTCCACAGGGCTCAGATCCAGATGGGTGTCTTGCCAGCTCTATCCCCTTTTGGATCCGTGAGTGCCTCTGCTCAGTCTATTCAGTCTCCTTCTCTGATCCAACCTATAGTTTCAGAGCCCCAGGATCCTAGATAGCCAAGAGAGTCAGTGTCAGATCCAAGAAAACTTCCTTCTTCAAATCCAGTGATGTCCTTGACCAGCCCTCCTCTGATGCCAGATCTGGGTCTGGGAGGTTGGGTTTGGCTCCGACACTGTCGGATCTGTGTCTGCATCTTGGTACCTCTGCCCTCAACAGCTTGGGTCCAATTCTGTCTGGAGGGTCAGATCCATGGTGGTCCCCAATCTTTCATCTTCAGCTGCTTCGGGGAGGTTAGTAGAGGTTTTCCCAGGTCCATCAGCCTTTCAGATAGTGGAAAGGGCCTTCTTGTTGCATAAAGATCCATCCTCTCACATCTCAGAGCCTATCCCAATCTATCCCTTACCTACATTGGGTCTGAGTGCCAAGCCCATCATTCCTGCTCCTTCAAGTCAGCCTACCCTAGGAAGCCTCCATGCTCATGCCCCACAGGGTTTTCCCCATTCTTCCGATACTTCCCCTGAACAACCCATGGAGGAGGTACCTCGAAACAAGATGTGCAAGAGGAAGCACATGGACTCCTCAATGGAGTACATCAGAGAAGACACCGACTTTGATGAGGGAGAGGGATCCCCTCGATCAATACCTGATGATTTCTCTTTTGGAGACATCCTAGAAATCCTAAAACAGAAAGGTGGTTGGTCTTCCCAACCTCCTTCTTTCGAGTTGATGTTTTTGGAGGCTTTTGGGGCAGGCCCATCTATGTCTTATGTGACTTCCTCGGCGGACAAACTTATTGACCTAGTTTCCCACCAGGCCTGGAAAGAACCAGACACAATCGAGCCCATCCCCAAGTATCCAGATAAGTTTCTAATTTCCCCAACAGACAGAGCACATTGGAGCAAAGATGTCCCCATTGGTGCCAATGTTGTGGCAGCAGCCACTAAGAAGGAGCTAGCCAAGCAGAGCTCCTTTGTTCATTCACCAAATAATGAGTCCAGGGTGACAGATTCAGGAAACGCATCTACGCTTTAGCCATTTCCAAGTTGAGGTCATTAAATTATTTGGGAGATTTTACCCCTTTGCAAAGAGATTTGATCAAGGAGCTCTCAAAGTCTGTAGCCGAGGCTGTGTCGGCAGAGGACCTCAAGAAGGTCTCTCCCCAACTGGCTACACTATCATCTATTGCTAATTGTCTGATGAGGTTGATCTCCCGTACAGTGGAACAAACCTCTTGACCAGCTGGTTCAGGCATAGCTGTAAGGAGACATGACTGGATGAGGCTTTGCATCTTTACGGAACCCTTTAAGGCATCCTTTGTTAATTCCCCCTTCGATGCCTCTTCTCTGTTTGGAACATCAGTGAAAAATACACTTACCCACAGAGTATGGGAAGAAAAGACCCTGTCTGCCATGGTAGTTAAGTTTTCTACGCCTCAGAGGACCTTTTCCTGAAACCAGTGAGGAGGGAAGAAAACTTGGTTTCAGAAATCTGTTTTCACATCCCGTGTGGAGACACTTCCTCCAGAGGCAGAGGAGGCAGTTTCAATGGTGGACACCGCCCCAGAGGCAGAAGGGGTCTGCAGAATCAGGGCTTCAGATATTCTTTCTCTGACAGGCCCTATCAGTGCTGCTGAAGTGCTGCTTGACTGTCCATCTCTGGAGGCAGTTGGGAGTCATATTTCCCTGCACCTTAATGCCTGGATGAATCTCACAAACAACGTATGGTTGCTAAGCATAATATTCAGAGGTTACTACCCAGTCAGGGGGAGTATGCAGCTCAAGAGGTTCAAAAGCTGCTACAAAAAATAATCTTCCAGGAGGTCTCACCCAAACAAATAGGATTCAGAACTTACTCTTTTTTTTTTTTAGTGCCAAAGAAAACAGGGGACCCAAGAGCAATTCTGGATCTAAGCAATCTGAATCATTATGTAAAGAAGTAACATTTCTGAATGGTTACAGTTAAGTCCATCCTTCCTCTTCTGTGCAAGGATAATTGGATGTGCTCTGTAGTTCTCCAGGATGCGTACCATCACATCAGAGTAGACAGGCAGTCCAAGAAACGCCTGCACTTTTGACTGGGATCCATTCACTACCAATTCAGAGTACTGCCCTTTGGGCTTACAACAGCCCCCCAGGTGTTCACCAAATGTGTGGCTGTCATAGTAGCTTACCTGAGGCTCAACAGATTCCAGTTGTTTTCCTCCCTAGATGATTGGCTCCTCACAGCCCCAGCAAGCCATCAACTTTTACAAGCCAGGGGTTACTTCCTTCAGATCTCCAACTCTTTAGGCACCATAATATATCTTGTAAAATCCAAGCTGACTCCCGTACAAAATCTAGAGTTCATAGGAACTCAACTGAATAAAATGAATCAAGTGGCATCACTACCTCTTCACAGCATCACATCTCTGAGAAGTCAGATGTGGTACTTGTTATCTCATCCAGCATCCCAGCCAGCAAAACTAGTGTTGCAAACTCTTGGATTTATGTCAGTGGTCATTATGCTAGTCTCTCTAGCAAGATTCTTCATGTGAATTCTTCAGTGGACCCTGGCAGTACAGTGGTCTATTCTTTACCAGCCTCTGTATGTTCCCATCAAGCTCATACCAGTTTGCAAATGTCATATTCGATGATGGGTACAGACAATCTGTTTTTGGGAAGACTGTTCTCTCCCCCCAAATAACCACAGTGACCACTGACACATCACAATTAGGGTGGGGGGCATCAGAAGGGAAGGATGGTCCAAGACACATGGTCCCCCCGGAGACAAATCTGCATATAAATGTTCTTGAGATGAGAGCAGTGCTTCTAACATTGCAAGCCTTTCAGGACATTCTTCCTGTGGGGACTGTTGCTATCCATACAGACAACAGGTCAGTAGTCTGGTACATCAACAAACAAGGAGGAACCCATCCCTACCCATTGTGCAGAGAAGCCATGAGGGTCGGGGAATGGGTGATCTTTTCAGACCACTTTCTAACTACAGCATACATACCTGGGAAAATCAACGCACTGGCAGACATACTTAGCAGGTCCATTCTGATTCCTCAAGAGTGGTCCCTCAGTCAATCAGTCAGTAGCGTACATGATATTCAGCCATTGGGGACAGCCTTGCTGTGACCTATTTGCCTCTCTCCACAACAACAAGTGCAGCAGGTACTTTGCTGTGATTCCCCCTCCTGAGGATTCACTGAGGGATGCTCATGTCAAGTCTTCTTTATGCCTACCCTCCTCTTCCACCGATCCACACATTTCTGGAGAAAGCAAGCAGGCTGAAGAGCTCAGTCATCCTCATTGTCCCCTTCTGGTCTCAACAGGTATGGTTCCCTTCCTATGATCTCACCTGAAATGTCCTCCATGGATACTGGAGCCCAAGCAGGACCTCCTGTCTCACCTGACAGAGTTTCATCATCCCAATCTCCACACCCTCAAGTTAAGTGCATGGTTTCTTTAATTCCATTGCTTATGCAATGGTCCAGGCTCTCTCCCCCTGTTCATGACATCATGTTGGCCTCTAAGAAGCCTTCCACTAAGAAAGTCTACAAAAACAAATGGAAAAGATTCTCTATATGAGCCTCTAAAGAGAGCATTGATCCTTTTTCAGTGCCTACTTCTACCCTCCTCCTTTTCTTCAGTACTCTTTTAAAAGAAGGGGCTAGCTTCTCCACTATTAAACTTTGGCTAGCAGCAATATCCAATTTCCAAGGTGGAAATGAATCCACTTCTCTGTCAACTTCCGGGCTATGTAAAATATTTATGAAGAGAATCTTCCTCCTTAGATCTCCCATAAAGACCCCTGTCCTCCCTGGGACCTCACCATGGTCCTTCAGGGATTAACACAGAAACCTTTTGAACTGGCAAACAATTGTGATATGAAATTTCTTTCTTTCAAAACTATCTTTCTAGTGGCTATCACTTCAGCAAGAATTTCTGAACTCCAGGCCTTATCAGCTAGATCACCTTACATTGTTTTCCATAAGGATAGGGTTTCTGTATGCACTAACCCTTCCTTTATGCCTAAAGTGGCCACTGAAACTAACACTAATCAAACCATTCAATTGCCAGTCTTCTTTCCAAACCTTATGCTACACCTTCTGGATGTTCATAGACAATTACATTTTTATTTTCACTGAACAAAGCAGTGCAGGAAGTCTGACTAGCTATTTGTATCCTTTTTCCAAATTTACCCTTGCTAAATGGATTACTCATTGCATTTTACTAATTTATTCCCAAAAAGGTTTGGAATTGCCATGCCCTCCCAGAGCCCTTTCCACCAGATCCATGTCTACTTCATCCACCTTTTCTCCTAGAATGCCAATTGATAATATTTGCACTGCCGCCACTTGGTCAAAGAGTCATGCCTTTTTTACCCATTACAAGTTGGACATTGTCTCCAGAAATAGGGCTTACTTGGCACGATTGTGCTCTGGCGTATCCTTCCTTGAGGGCCTCCCAAGAATCATATAGCTGGGGACTCTGACCCATCAGTGAGGAAGAATGAAAATGACATCAGATTTAAAAGTTATGTCTTTACCATAACTTGGTGTCTGTGTTGTCCATTTTCATTCTTCCTCACCTTCGCTTCCAGCCATCCCCCAAACTTTTCACTCCTAGAAGGATCTGTGGAAGAGCCTCAGTCCTTCTTCTGTCTATCCTGTCTCTATTATCCAGTGAGCAGTAAGACAGCAAACTAAATCTGAGGTGTAGGGGTTGCTGTAAAACATTATGGGTAGAGGGAGGCGCTCAAGATTCAGATTCATGTCTGTAAGAAGGCAGCCGAGTCATTTCTGAAGATCGGATGCATAACCCATCAGTGAGTAAGAATGAAAATGGACAGCACAGATGCTTTTAAATCAAGTTTGACAAGAGCTCTTTATGGCAACAAATACATGTTGGTTGCTATCCTGGATATTGTTGTCCTATAGAAATATCACCATTCTTCCCCTCAGGATTTTCACATGATATTCCATACCACCATTGTTGTATCAGTGACATTCTGACAAAAATACCTGTGGAGTAATATTGTTGAACGCTACTCAGGTAGTCCAGAGCTGTTGACAGTATTTGTTTCTGATCACCGACTATGTCCATGAATACCTGCACATGTGAGAGGTAACAGAGATAGGCAACATTTACTGCACATGCACCTATTTCCCTGAGAATCAGACAGTTATGGCTTATTTGCCTTATACAGTGACTATCAGGACCACATAGTTAGCTTCCTCGGTTCATGTTCCATTGTTAATGTTTTCCTTGCCTAAGTCTGTTGAGGTAGTCTTATAATAAGTTGACTCCTCCTGGTAGATTCAGAGCAAAACTCCTATATGTCTGCAGTTAACTAGCTTCAGAGTCTTTATTACTTCATTACTTATAAAACTACACCCCAAATGCAACATTTTCTTTCTGTCAATTGTATTTTCTTCCCTAAAAATGATTTCTGTATTTTCACATATTAAAAAAAGCATGAATTATCATTTTCATCCCAGTCTGCCTTTTTAGTGCACACCATGCTGTGCCCGAATTAGGTCTCATGATACTTTCATTAGGAATTTGTTCACCTAGGTATTGCATCATGTCTAATACATCTGAAAGCATTTTACTAAGGAAAACAGAATATGTGCAGCTTTTTTTGTTATTTCATAGCCACCAAGGTCAAAAGGCTTTTCAGGTTCTAAATTATTCACAATCATCTGATTCTGTGCTGCTGTACAAAGCGGGATTATTTCCATTTCATGGTGTCATAACCCATTAACTTGTTAAATATTTTATTAGTCTGAAGGTGACTAAACATGATAACCACTGAGACAAATTTCACTAATTTGCTGAGGTTTGCAAGCCAAGAAATATAACATTCTGGCTGACTCAGGGAAGGAAGATAGGACCTAAAACTCACAAAGTATCACTTTAAAAATGTTAGTTACATTTATATCTTTTTTCAAAAAAAAATTAGAGATGGTGTAACACGTGTATGAAACACAGCTATGAGAATCAGTGCAAAAAATCACTGACATTTTAATGAGGATTCTCAGTCTTGACAATATTACTCAGTGAATGGGATGCTGATCTGAAAACAGAAAAGAAACATTTCAGCTTCAGTGGCTGTGCACTGACAGTGCATTATGGGCAAGAAATAGCCTTCCAAGGAAACATGGTTACATCAGCAGGTTTGTCTACATGAGAGCATTAATTGGTATGAAAAATTAAAATAATAATAAGTATGGTAATGAATAGTTTAGAATGTGTAGGACATTATGGTATCATAAATAATATATATTTTTTCAGTTTTTGACCATAATTGTCCTGAGTTTATTGTATTTTACAAGTCTTAGTTGTCCTATTTTGTAGGAGGTTTAAGGTATTACACAGTGATGACTCAGTCATGCCTTTCTTTTTTGTTGTTATCTATATGGCTATGCTGAATAATCCTTTTACTTGATTTAGTTATTGTTGAGATATTTTACTATAATGTTGTAGATACAGGAATTTTTATAAGCTCTGTGTTTGAAGGGAATAGCCAAGCTATCTACTTGTGCTGTACTTATGAGCCCATAAGAAGGGCAAAACATATCATGTCTACAGATAGTGAGGTTTGACTGTGATGGCGTGCATGCATCTGTAAAATACTTATATAAAGTAAAAAGTTGGTGAGCATTCAAAGTAAGGTAGCTGAGACATTTCTTTGTCCTTCAGGGAGTCATTTGCATAGATCTTGTGAACTCCATTTCTGTGAAGTCTAAGGTATTGCATAGTCACAGTGAATATTTTAAATTGCCTGGGTCTTTTATGTTCTTGTAGCCTATGTGGCTATCTTTTGTGATGTTGTTACCTGTTGTCTTTATATTTTACATGCGTGCTGTCAGCCTTCTCTCTACAGACTTCTGTGAAGCATACAGGAAATTGTCACGGTGAGCATCCGGATGGTTGAGTGCTATAAGAAGTGACTGGATTTACTTGTCTTCCATCAAATTGTTAAAAGTAATCTCTTACTACTGGGTATCCTTCACTGGGAGATGATCCCTTTATAGACAAATTTGCCTAGGTCCATGCCTTCCCTCACTTACGTAGAATCTTTTAAGTCCTGAGGTGAACTAGGTAACTCATTCATGAATGGCATTTACTTTACACCCATCTCGAGGAACGATTGTTTTATTTGCAAAATTAAATCTGAAGTAGGGAGTTCATTTGTCAGCAACCTGTGGGTCTTGGATCCGATATCGGATCCGAGCCGGCAACTTGTTTCAAGCTAATGGATCCGAGCTCCTAGCTCCTCCCTTCACCCATAATGCCCTGCTAACCCTCTATGACCTCAGATCTAGTTTGCCGCCCTTGTGGATAGCTGGATCCCCTTGAGCTCAGCAAGTGAATAACAAGATAAGTTCATTTTTTCTGTCAAACGTTCCTTTTTCTTTCAAATTTTAACGTGCGTAAGTGTTAGGTACCTTTATATATTCAAAATATATTTCTTTACTTAGGTCCCTCCCTTCGTTTGGTCGTTAGTGAGTGTGTGTGTGTTGTGATTTTGGGGCCTGTGTGTTTCTGTACTCCTACCTTTTCCTTTTAAGTATGGCTGAGGCCCCAAAAGCCATTTTCTCGAAGTGTACCGAGTGTGGCCATAAGCTCTCCCCGGCTGATGGCCACACTCAGTGCGTTCGTTGCCTTGGGGTTGAACACCTCTCCTCAGGCTGTACCATTTCTGCAGCATTCAACCCCAGGGCACTGAAAGAGCGGAGGTCGAAGCTGGTCTTGGCGGGACTTTTACCCCCGGACTCAGCTCCGGCCTCTGCTGCTCCCGTGGCTCCACCACAGCCTGTGGTTGCTGCCATTCCTGGCCCCCTTCCTCCATCCGGGACTCAAACTCCTGCTAAAGCATCGGAGGACAGGGAGGCCAGGAGGGAGAAAAGGAGGGAGAAGCACCACAAGCGGCAGGCCGAGACCTCCGTTTCGGCCCTGCCAGCTAAGTGGGCTTCTCCCTCCACTGCTAGATCTCCTCCTCCTTGACTCCGATCTCCTTGTTTCTCCCCGGGGCCCGAGGAGGAGGAGACCCGATCTCCATCGAGGTCATCAAGGTGGCATTCCAGGCCTGCCTCGGTGGCCTCTTCGAGATCTACCTTTAGTTTATCCGATGCAGACTTGGACCGGATGATGTGAAGGTTCATCCAGGCCCAGCTGCAGACGGGAGTGCTCTTGCCTCCCCTCCCTTCGGGGGGGAGCTCGACACCTTTTTTCCACCCTATTGCTCCTTCTCCTACCCGCTATCCAGGTTCGGAGCATTCGGAGCTGAGCAGCGTTGGAGCCGGGGGTGTGTCGGTGCCGACAGTACTCGGTACTTCAGATCCGACCCTGCCCTCGAGCCTGTCGGATCCGACCTCTCGGAGCCGTGGCCCGAGCATCAGATCCAAGGGATTCAGTGTGCCTTCGGCTCCGTCCAGGTCGGAGCGCACTGATCCTTCGGATCCGATGGTCTCGGCGCCGGTTCTGATCCCTTCATCGGATCCGAGTGGGAGCCAACTTTCGGATCCAAGAGAGAGTGGTTCTCCCTCGGCCTTCGATGTTGTGGAGAGGGCTCTGTTGAGAGCATCCGGACCCCCGGTCCTTGTTTCGGCTCCTCCCTGCACTCCCTCTCTGCTGGGCCAGGCTTCCATCACCCGGCCAAAGGGACAGCCTGCTTCAATGTCACAGATGCTTCCATTGGAACAAGATGTTGCTGGCAAGGCCTCCTCGGACAGCCCCCCCGAGGAAGTGCCCCGCAAGCATAAGTGCAAGAGGAGGCACGTGGACTCCCCTGAGTCCTTAACCAAGGACACGGACTTGGAAGAAGGGGAAGGCTCCCAAAGATCACCCCCTGAGGATCTCTCCTTTGGAGACATCATGGAGATGCTGAGGATCAGAGGCGGGTGGTCTGCCCCCAAGTCCTCCTCCGATGAGTCCGTGTTTCTGGAGGCATTCGAAGCAGGCCCGTCTACCTCTTGGGTGTCCCCTCCGGCCGACCCCCTGGTGGACCTCATCACCACCAGGGCATGGAAGGATCCGGACACCGTGGAGCCAATACCAAAACGCCCGGACAAAATACTTAGCCCCCCCTCAGACCGATCACACTGGAGTAAGCCCCCCCCCCATAGATGCCATGTTGACTGCAGCAGCCACGAAGAGGGAATTGGCTAAGGAGAGCCCCTCAGTCCATCCACCGAGCAAGGAGTCCCGCTCGATGGTCCGCTTAGGGAAGTGAGTTTTTTAGTTCAGCGACCTTCTCGGTAAGGTCTCTGAACTATATGGCACATGTCATCAGGATGCAGCGGGATCTTATCAAAGAATATGCTGCCTCCCCCCCCTGAGTCCATGTCGGCGGATGACAAGCAATTGTACTCCACCCGAATGGCCACTCTGAGATCAATTTCTAATACCTCTATGCGGCTATTGTCCCACGCCACAGAGGGAGTCGCTAGGGCTAGCGGAGCAGGCCTAGTCATGAGACGTCAGGCCCGGCTCCATCATTGTGACTTTGCGGAGCCTTTTAAAGCATCCTTTGTGAATGTCCCCTTCGATGGTTCTGCCCTATTTGGCAAAATGGTTCACGAGACACTTGTCCAGAGCGAAAAGGACGAGAAGATGTTGTCTGCCATTGGGTCCAGAGAACCTTTCTCTGAGCGGCCCGCGCAGCAGCCCTGAAGAGTTGCCCGGCTGCTCCACTCTGGAGGCAGTCGGGGGGCGCTTCTCGGAGCATCTAGCGGCATGGAAGTCCATCACTACAAACCGCTGGGTACCTCGCATTATATCCAGAGGGTACAAACTACCATTATTCCATGTCCCCAAACTCAAAAACCTCCCCGATGTACCACCCAATCAGAGGGAGGCCGCAGCTGCAGAAATTCAGCGGCTGCTAAGAAAAAGAGCCATCCAGCCCGTCCCCCAAGACCAGCTTGGATTAGGATTCTACTCCAGGTTCTTTTTGGTGCCAAAAAAGACGGGGACTTGAGACCGATTCTAGACCTTTCCCGCTTGAACCTGTCAGTAACCAAGGAAAAATTCCGAATGGTCACTCTCCAATCTATTCTTTCCCTTTTAAGGGAAAACCATTGGATGGGCTTTAGAGACCTCAAGGATGCGTACTACCACATTCTAATGGACAGACGATCCAGGAGGTTCTTCCGCTTCTGGCTAGGAGCCAGTCACTACCAGTTCAGGGTCCTTCCCTTTGGCCTCACCACAGCCCCCAGGGTGTTCACCAAGGTATTAGCAGTGATTGTGGCCCACCTGAGACTCCAGGGAATACAGGTCTTTCCGTACCTGGACGACTGGCTCCTGACCGCCTCAACAAGGCATCTACTTTGCTTAGCCAGAGACTTCTTTCTCCGCCTAGCCCCACAATTAGGCATTACCATCAATGTCGACAAATCTCTTCTGGCCCCAACACAAGTCATAGAATTCATAGGTGCCAGAATAAACACCAGAGAGCTACGAGCCTTCCTAACCTCCGAGAGGATCCGGAATTTGCAACTCCATGTGCGGGCCATCCTCCAATCAGAGACTTCTCCGGCGGAATTGGTCTTGAGGGCACTAGGCTCCATGGCGGCAGCGATTACGCTTCTTCCATGCGCCCGTCTGAACATGCAGGTACTGCAATGGACGCTTCTAGTGCAATGGTCCTTTCTATCCCTTTCTCTTCACCACCCCATTGCCATCAGCAAGGTTTGCAGGAGGGCTCTATTATGGTGGCTCCAAGCCCCGGACCTCCATACGGGCCGTCCCTTCTGCACCTCTCCCCCTCTCACCACGGTGACCACGGACACCTCCCGCCTCGGGTGGGGGGGGGCATTATTCAGGCAGGACAGTCCAAGACACGTAGAACAACACAGAGACCTCCCTGCATATCAACGTTCTGGAGATGAGAGTGGTGCTGTTCGCGTTGCAAGCACTTCAGGATCTCCTCCCCATAGGGACGATTGCAATTCAGTCGGACAACATGTCGGTTGTCTGGTACATCAACAAACAGGGGGGAACCAGATCTTACCCCCTATGCCGCGAAGCCATGAGAGTATGGGAATGGGCGATCTCCACCAACCGCTTTCTCATTGCAACGCACATTCTGGGACGGACCAACATCCTAGTGGACAAGCTCAGTTGCACCCTTCTTACCCAGTATGAGTGGTCTCTCAATCCACTAGTAGCGAAGCAGATATTCACAAAATGGGGGCAACCCTGCTGCGATCTTTTTGCGTCTCCATCAAACACCAAATGCGACAATTTCTTCGCTCTAATCCCCCCTCCAGGGGAAACCCCAAGAGATGCTCTGGTGCATGCTTAGCCACCCGGTCTACTTTATGCCTATCCTCCGCTACCCCTGATGCTACAACTCCTGCAGAAAGCCTCATGGTTGGGGAGCAGGATGATCCTTATTGCCCCATTCTGGCCGCGGCAAATTTGGTTCCCTTACCTGTGGTCTCACCTTGTGAATCCTCCTTGGATTCTAGATCCCACTCTGGATCTCATCTCCCACTCGTCGAACTTACCGACCCCAAACCTGGGCAATCTCAAACTAACAGCTTGGTTGCTCCAGTTCCACTCCTAGTTAGGACTCCCGGTATCTCTTCACCAGTCAAAGCCATCCTTGTGGCAGCGCATAAGCCTTCCACCAGGAAAGTGTACCGCAGTAAATGGAAAAGTTTTTCCATCTGGGCGGAGCATCATGATCTAGATCCCTTTACGGCTCCTCTTCCGTCTGTATTAGACTTCCTAACCGAACTCTTTCAGGAAGGTGCTAGTTGTTCAACTGTTAAAGTGCAATTGGCAGCCATATCACATTACCATGTGGGACATGAGACAGGACCTTTGATGTCGGCCAAATTGTGTAAAACCTTTCTCAAGGGCACCTTCTTACTTAGACCCCCTATAAAGGAAGCCGTGCCACCATGGGATCTTGTATTAGTTCTTCAAGCCTTGACTGCTCCACCTTTTGAACCTGCTGGGAATATTGAGGCAATGTTACAATTGCCTCATGTACACAGACAACCCTCTCCTCCTCCTCCCACAAAACACAAATACATGCGAGAGATGCAACTATACGGCCAAACTGGAGGCTGAGCTCTCTCAACATAGGACTGGCAAGACCAGTCAGGAGGAGAAGGTTACCACACACACTATAGACCCAGTCTCACATAGTACCATCACAACCTCAAATCATACACATAAACACACAAAGACATACTCAAGGCTCTGATCAAAAATCTACCAAAACAGCAGAGGCCACCAAAGCAGACACCCAAACAACCACCACCTCAGAACACAGCACCTGCAACACATAGACCTCACAGTCAGAGTGTCAAACAGTCACAGCCCTTAAGGCCAAACACAATGCCAGACACACTAGTCATTGGTGACTCCATAGTCAGACACACTGACGTCCGCTCACCAGACTGAGTAAGGAGAAGGTCACAGTAAGCTGCCTGTCGGGCGCTAGAATCCGCCACATAACGCAAGCACTCAGGTCTCTCAACAGCAGGTACAAATACGACTCAGTCATTGTCCACGCTGGTGTAAACGACCTGAGACGTACCTCCTTGGACTACATGAAAAGAGACATTGAGGAGCTCTCTGATTATGTAGCCCAGGCAGGTATGACCCTGACCTTGAGCAGTATCCTACCTTCACCAAGAATGATGCCACAATACAGAGATAAGATGATCAGCTTTAACAATTGGCTTAAACTCTGGTGTCATTCAAAGGGGATCCAATGTCTGTCTGCCTGGGATGACATGCTGGACAAGCCACGCTGCTTCAAGGGACGGCTTGCACCTGTCACCCTGGGATTCGGATATTGGCAAAGGCTCTTGCCACCCCATAGTGCCTTTTTAGGCAAGGCTCAAATTCTAAACCTACCACCCTAGAACACAAAAAGGAAAAAACTAAGGGTAATGCTGCTCAATGCCAGAAGTCTAAATCTCAAAATGCACGACTCGAGGCCCTTCTCAGTATGGAGAACATCGATGTCTGTGCAGTGACAGAAACCTGGTTCAAGGCTCCTGAGAGCACCCCAGCACTATCAGGTTTTACCTCTTATCATGCGTTCCGCCCCAAAATCCGGACAATACCAAGAAAGGAGGGTATCCATATTCATCAAAGACACCCACACCTCAAGACTGGTGGCAATGCACGATGCATCGGAGACCATCCAGGTGCAATTAACCATAGGCAAGACTGCTCTGCAAATTGTAGCATGTTACAGGCCACCTCACAAACTCAGGAACCTCACATGGCCTTCCTGAAAACACTAGAGGATAAATGTATCACCAAACACCATCATACTAGGTGACTTCAATTACCCTAATATAGACTGGGAACACTACTCAAGCCCAAACACCCTAGCCCAAAAGTTCCTGGAATTCATAAACTCAAATGCCATGGAACAACTAGTCACCATCCCCACAAGAGGAGAAAACATACTTGATCTCATCATCACGAACATGGGAGCACAATGTTCAACACCGAAGTATACCCCTCACTGGTGAGATCAGATCACAAACTAATCTCGCTGGAGGTCCTCATCCCACCCCACCTGAAATAAAAAGACCACAGTAAAGAACTTCTCGAAAGCCGACTTCACACTTCTAAAGACTAGTGTGGTCTCCTTTAAGGCCCCGAGCGGAAAACAGTACTCAAGCCGCTGAATCACTTACAAATGCCTTCTACCAGCACCTGCAGGACTGCATGGATAAGGCAATCCCAAGCAAAACAAAGACTCTTTGTACCAAAGGCAAGCGTCCAGTCTGGTGGACCCCAGCCATAAACAAACTCTACAACAAAAGGAGGAAGCTACTACAAGATAGAGCAAAATCCTTAAAAGGTAAGACACCCTTGATCACTATAAGTAAAAACTAAGAGCTCTCATAAAATCATCCAAAGCAAATTTTGAGAGAAAAATAGCTAAAGACTCAAAAGACAATCATAAGGCCTTCTTTAGCTATGTTAGAAACCTGGGAGGAAACTCCCAGATATGCTCAGAACTAGTTCAAAATGATGTGAAGATTACCGATCCTACAGACATTGCCAACATACTGGCTGACAGGTTCAGTGCAAACTTCTCCCCCCCCCCAAAAGGAGAGATATCCATACCAAGCGATTGCAGCCCCCCAAACATTTCCAACGCCCAAGTGAGAACTGCTCTCTCCAAAACAATAAACACAGCATCCATGGGACCTGATGGTGTCCCTGGCTGTGTGCTCCACGAACTCAATGAGGAATTAAACCCACAGCTAGGACAGCTGTTTAATCATAGTCTTACCTCTGGATACGTACCCAGGGAGTGGCGCACTGCAACTGTGGTCCCACTTCACAAAGGCGGTGCCTCCACCGACCCTGGAAATTACCGGCCCATTAGCTTGACAAGCCTTATCTGCAAAGCCATGGAGAGGATCATAATGGACCTCATAAATAAAGACATAGGGAATTTGCAGACTTTCGATCCATCCCAGTTTGGCTTTGTCAAAGGCAGATCATGCCTTCTAAACTTGGTTGACTTTTTCGAAACAGTCACCAAAGCCATTGATGAGGGAAAGGCAGTCCATATAGCCTACCTCGATCTGGCGAAGGCCTTGATACAATACCCCACTCGGGTATCATTGAAAAACTCATCAGCTTAAATGTTAACCCATACATCACAAGATGGGTTGCAAACTGGCTGAGTGACAGAACCCACAGGGTCAGAGTTGCTGGCGCCATGTCAGACTCAAAGCCTGTCACAAGTGGTGTACCACAGGGCTCAGTCCTGGGCCCACTCTTGTTTGGCATCTACTTTTCCAAGTACAAGCAAACACAGGAGGGTTATGGCTGACAAAGTTTGCAGATGACTGCAAACTGGCCATAGTAGAAAACACATCTGACACAGATATCCTTCAGAAGGGTCTCACAGAAACGGATAACTGGTGCCAGAGCCATGGCCTAAAGTTAAATGCCAAAAATGCATAGTCATACCCTTCGGGAAAAACAAGGTTACCCCTAGCTACCAAATAGGTGGCAATCCACTGAGCACAGAAGAAGTTATCAGGGACCTGGGGACCCAGGTTGATAGTAGTCTGTCATTCGACACCCATGTAGCTAAAGTAGTTAGGAAGACCTTCTACATTGCCCACCTTATCATGAAGGGATTCTCATCTAGATCAAGGGAGGTCATAGTCTCCCTATACTCATCACTCATCAGACCAATGATTGAGTACAATGCCCCATTCGGAATGTATCTGACCCGACACTTGCAGCAGCTGGAGAGGCCACAAAAGTTCCTCACCAAAAGGATAAAGGGTCTCAAACATCTGTCCTATGCTGCCCGACTGAAAGAACTCCAGCTCTATTCAGTCGCCACCGCTTGCTCAGAGGTGACCTTTGCCTAACATACAAGGCCACGTCAAACCCAGATTTGATGAATATGCTTCACCTCAAAAAATCTAGATCCGTCAGAGCCACAAGGGCGGGAGACTTAAACCTTGACACGGCTATTAATAGGACGTGCTGGAGGGATAGATTCATCACCCAAAGACTCCCTATGCTGTGGAATAAAATCCCGGTATATGTGAGGCAGAGCACCTCGCTGGCCTTGTTCAAGAGAAATCTTGACCAATGGATGGGAGATCGCAGATATACCCCAGGGATTACCTCAGTGTCACTGCTCAACAGAGGCACAGCAAAATAATGGGTATAGTTCCCCATACTAAAGGGGTGGCGTAAGCCACAAAACTATGGGCTAGGCTTGTAAATGCCCTCGGGCAGATAGCCTAGTATGAACCTATGAACCTATGCTTCAGTAGATCTCAAATTCCTGTCTTGGAAAACAGCATTTCTTGTAGCCATCACTTCAGCAAAGAGAGTTTTGGAGCTTCAAGCTCTTTCTGTGAATCCTCCTTATTTGATCTTTCACCCAGACAGAGTGTACCTCAAGATCAATCCCTCCTTTCTCCCCAAGATAGCATCAGAAACCAACATAAATCAATCCATAAATTTACCGGTTTTCTTCCCTAAATATCAGAATAAGGGAGAGTACAAGCTGCATTCATTAGATGTTCATAGGAAGCTTTGTTTTTATACTCATAGAACAGCTGGCCATAGACAATCCGACCAGCTGTTCATTTCCTTTGCCAAATTTAATTTGGGGAAAGCAATTTCGAAAGTATCTTTATCACGATGGATTTCTCAATGTATCCTATTGGTGTATCAAGTCTCTGGGAGACCCGCACCAGAAGGAGTTCGTGCTCATTCCACTCGCTCAATTTCTACCTCTGCGGCCTTCAAGTCTAGAGTCCCATTGGATGATATTTGTTCAGCAGCCACTTGGGCTTCATCTCATACCTTTATTAACCACTACAAACTGGACGTGATTTCCAGAGGGAGAGCATCCTTTGGCTCTGCGGTGCTTCGCAATATCCTTCCATGATGGCCACCCAAGGTGCAGGTAGCTGGGGACTCTGTCCCACATGTTGCTGACAAATGAACTCCCTACTTCAGATTTAGAAGTTATGTACTCACCATAACATTCCATCTGAGTAGGTAGCTTCATTTGTCTGCAACCATCCCCCCTCCTTCCCCCTGGCCTTCTTCGGATCTATTGGTAGTTGGATACCCATTTCTTTGGGTAAATATTGAGGGGCAAACTCGATCTGAGGTCATGGAGGGTTAGCAGGGCATTATGGGTGAAGGGAGAAGCTAGGAGCTCTGATCCATTAGCTTGAAACAAGTTGCCGGCTCGGATCCGATATCGGATCCAAGACCCACAGGTTGCAGACAAATGAAGCTACCTACTCAGATGGAACGTTATGGTGAGTACATAACTTCTAATTTCTGCTATCTGAGAAGACCACATGCTTCACAGCCTTACTGTAGGACTTCAAAATTTGGAAGCAGTGTTAATGATGTTGAAACAAAAGCAGAAAGTAAGAATAAGAATTAATGTTGAGATTGACTTTAACAATGGGCTTAGTTTCTGGTGTCATTCCAAGGGGGTCCAGTACCTAACAGCCTGGGAAGACATGATTGATAAACCACAATGTTTTGCCAGAGATGGCCTGCATCTGTCTCCATTGGGCTTCAGGCTCCTGGCAAAGGCTTTTGCCTACCCCATAGTGCCTTTTTAGGCAATGCCATGAGGTCAAATCTACCAACATGAAAATTTCATCAAAACACAAATTAAAGCCATGCTCCTAAACACTAGGAGTCTAAACATGAAACTGCACTCATTGCAAGCATTCTTAACCCTAGAAGATGCTGACATTTTTGCAGTCACAGAAAGTTGGTTCAAAGGTGTGGAGAGCACCCCAGCCATACCAGGTTACTCATCCTATCATACATTCAGACCCCAAACTGTGGGCAGCACAGCAAAAGGAGGTGTAGTTGCAATATGTATAAAAGACATACACACCTCCAGGCTGGTCAAACAGTATGATGCACAGGAGACACTCCAAGTGCAGTTAATCATTTACAAGACCCCTATTCAAATCATGGCTAGCTATAGCCCCCAAATTTGACTCAAGATGCCCACTCCACCTATCTGGACCTCTTCAAATCTGTAAAGATTCAACCCTTTACCCTGATCCTGGGTGACTTTAACTATCCAAACATAGATTGGAAGAACTACTCATGCCAAAACACAAATGGCCACAGATTTCTTGATCGTCAGTGCAAATGCCATGGACCAGCTGGTTGACAACCCTACAAGAGGTGAAAATATCTTGGACTTGGTATTAACCAACATATGTAAACACTGCATTTATAGTGTCATCCTTCCTGGTAAGATCCTACCACAAAGCGGGCACTTTCAAAGTCATCTCCCACACCCCACCCCCAGCTAAGGGCAAACAAAAAACTTCTCCAAAGCTGATTACAGCCTCCTGAGGGACAGTATAAACAGCTTCACAGCCCCCTCCCCCAAATAGGAAATGGCACATGTCCAAATTTACACCAAAGTACTATACGAGCATTTACAAAGCTGCATGGAATCAGAAATACCTGACAGGACAAAATCCTCCTCCTCAAGTAAGAGTAAACCTGTTTGGTGGACATCTGCAAAAAATAAACTATAATAAAAGGAAAAAAAAATGCTGTCCAGGACCAAGAAGGAACAGGTGCCTAATTGGAAGCAATCTCTCCTTAGCCTGAACAAGCAAATAAGAAAACTAGTGAAATCATCCAAAGCAAACTCAAGTCCAAACTGGACACATCTATAAAGACAGTCATAAGGCATTCTTCACATATGTCTACAGTCTCAAAGGAAGCACCAAATCTGCCCAGAACTGGTAGTCAAGTACACCACATACACAAACATCGTAGTTATAGCCAACCTGCTGGCAGAGAGGTTCATTGAAAACTTCAACCCTCTGTCCCCCATCAGTAAATCAAGACATCCCCTGCAACTCCCCCCTCCCCTTATCTCTAGGGAGCAAGTCATCACTGCCCTCTCAAAGACAAAAGAATACAGCCTCCATGGGATCCGATAACATCCCAGGCTGCATCCTACATAAACTCAGGCAAGAACTTGCAGCACCTTTAGGCACCCTATTCAACCAAAGTCTGAGTATGGGCTTTGTCCCAGCCGAGTAGAGGATAGCCACTATCATCCCTTTGCACACAGGTGTAGCGTCCACCGAGCCAGGAAATTGTTGACCTATCAGCCTAAGTAGCCTATTCTGCAAGGCCATGGAGCAGATTATCATGGAACTCATTAACAAGGACATTGGCAAGCTCCAAACACTCGATCCCACACAGTTTGGTTTCGTCAAGGAGAGGTCATGCCTACTAAATTTGGTTGACTTCTTTAAGACAATAACCAAAGCCATGGGCGAGGAGAAGACATTGCACACCACCTACCTTGACCTGGTCAAAGCCTTCGATACTTTTCCCCACTCTCTCAACTAGGCATCAATCCATATGTTACCAGATGGGTAGCAAACTGGCTCACTGATAGAACCCACCTAGTCAAAATAGGGGAAGCCACCTCAAGCAGTAGACCCCTAATAAGCAGTGTACCCCAGAGATCGGTCTTGGGGTCTCAGTTGTTTGTGATATACTTTTCTGAGGTGCAGGCCAAAAACCAGTGGGCTATGGCTAACCAAGTTTGCAGATGACTGCAAGCTAAGCACTGTCATCAGTTCCCCTAGTGATGTGGACATCTTCCAAGAGGGTCTCACCGAAACAAATGACTGGTGTCAGAAACATGGCCTCAAACTGAATGCCAAAAAATGCATCATCATCCTGTTTGTGGAGAGTGATGTCCCCACAAATTATCACATTAATAACAAGGTCCTAAGCAAGCAATCAGTCATGAGGGACTTGGGCACCCAGGTTGATAGCAAACTGACTTTTGACCACCATATTGCCTCCATTATATGTAAAGCTTTCTACATGGCCCACCTCATTAGTAAGGGTATCTCATCCAGGGACAAGGTGGTCATAACATCCCTGTATTATTCCCTTATAAGACCCATTACTGAGTACAATGCCACGTTCGGCATGTACTTCACAAAGCACAAGCAGCAGCTGGAGAGACAACAGAGGTTCCTCACCAGGAGAGTCCAGGGCCTCAGACATCTACCCTACACAAATAGGCTAAAGGCCCTGTCCCTCTACTCAGTCTAATACAGACTCCTCAGAAGTGACCTCTGACTGGCATACAAAGCAATCTCAGACACCGCCTTGATGGGACTGCTGCATATCTGCAAGTCAAGCTTCACTCGAGTAACCCACATGCATGACCTCATTCTGGTCTGTGACATCAACAGGACTTTTTGGCAGGACAGATTTGTGTCCCAGAGACTCCCCCTTCTGTGGAATAGACTCCCTCTCCACGTCAAGCAGAGTACTCATTAACCCTTTTTAAGTGCAACCTGGATTAATGCATGGGGAATAGAAAATACACCCCTGGAATTGCACCTGTGTCCCTGCTGAACAGGGGCATCGGGTGCTGACTTAATGGAACATGAGCTAAATTCTGGGCTAGGCTTGTAAGGGCCTCAGGGCCAATAGCTTAGTAACTTCCTATGATCCTATAACTTTTAGCCTGAATTTCTGATAGAGCAGAATTTGTATTTTTGTAGAACTTTACTTACACTGTATGTCAACATGCTTTGCACAAAGTGCAAGTCTTGAAGTGACAGAATGTAACTGCAGGTTCACTAAGCACATCACCACCCGCACAGCCCTGAAATGATTTGCACTAGTTTAACCGCAAGGCAGATGTAGGGCCAGCAAGAGGAGAAATTCCTTTACCTTTCTGAAAACTACTTTAGGGTTTTCTTTCTCTTGTAGATGCATCACATCCGTTACAGTGGTGACTGGACCAATACCAAGAAAGCCATATTTATCACTTCTACAAAAACACACTTTAATATTGCACCACTTCTTATGCTGTATTCAGGTGCCAGTATTTTAGGTGGTTCTGATAAGGTGACAAGGAAAAAAAACTACTGAAACTGACATGCCAGCATCAAGACACATCAAAAGGTACTGTTGTCAGAAATGTAAAGCAACTTTCCAACCACAGAGTGACATGTTTTTTTTTTTTCCTTTGAGTATCAGAAGCCCCCCAAACCTCCCTAAGTAATGTAGTCAACTCCTAGAATGCCACAGTTCAAATATAATTGAAAACTCAGAAGCCATGTTCATTTCAGCAGACTAGCAACATTTCACTGAAAAGAGTAATTGCTCATAAAATAATGGCTGGCATGTCATCTAGGACTGATTACATTTCTTTGCATTTGCTTAGTGACTGGAGATGGTAAACTCATCTAGACTGACATGTAAGTGCTTTCAACATTCTTCCTCTTCTCTGTCCTGTTTTCCCCCTCATCCCTTCTGCATCTGTCCCATACCCTTTTGAGTGCCTTTCCACAATCCCACTCCATGACCCATTCTAATATTGTATCTGAAGTAGTTAACTTCATTTTATCTGCAACTTGTGAGTATTCGGATCCATATCAGATCTGAGCCGTCAACTTTTCAAGCATCTGTTCCGAGCTCCAAGCTCCTCCCCTTACCCATAACCCATCACCATCTCTTACCTTCCCCCAGATCTCGTTTGCCTCTTCATGCATCAGCATTGTGATCACTGTAGCTCCAAGTGCTGGGTATTAGTAAGTGACCTTTTGATCGTTTTTTTCTCCAGATAATGATAGTGTGTTGTCTTTAGTTCCCTATTCCACCAGGTGTCTTCTTTGTATAGCCAGAGACTCCTTCCTTCATCTTGCAGACTGGCTAGGGATCACTATCAATGTTTCCAAGTCCCCCTTTGACCCAGTTCAGATCTTGGACTTTATCGGGACATGGCTGGACACCCTTCAATTGAAAGTCTTCCTAACTCCAGACAGGGCCCAGAGCCTATGGGCCCATATATCAGTGGTTCCTGGCCCCAGGTTACCAAAGTTGGGTGACATTCTCTGAGCCCTAGGCCCTATGGCAGCAGCAATCTCGATCTTCCCCTGTGCGCATCTTCACATGCGTGTTCTTCAGTGGACTCTGGCCATACAGTGGTCTTGGCTAGATCTTCCCATGGAATATCCGATTCAAATCAGCAAAGCCTGCAGGGCGTCACTTTTATGGTGGCTCCAATCACCAGCGATCTGAGTGGGACGCCCATTTGTTTCACCCACAGCCCAAGCCACAGTGACCATGGACGCTTCCCAGCTCAGGTGGGGGGCATTATCTGGGGGGGATGGTCCAAGGCACGTGGTCCCATATCGAGACCAGATTGCATATCAATGTTCTGGAGATGAGAGCAGTGCTTATAGCATTGCAAGCCTTTCACACTGTCCTTCCTCTGGGGACTATTGCAGGGGACCCCCCCTGAGACGTTCTAGTCCATGCTTGGCCTCCCAGGTTACTGTATGCTTCTCCCTCATTACCTCACATTCCGAAGTTTCTTCAGAAAGCTTGCTGACTGGGGTGCAAAGTGATCCTCATTGCCCCATTCTGGCCTCGTCAGATGTGGTTCCCCTTCCTTTGGTCTCATGTTCTAGCTCCTCCTTGGATTTTGGATTCCTGCCCAGATCTAATTTCCCATCCTTCGGGCACTTGTCCACCGAACCTGGACAGCCTCAAGCTGACAGCTTGGTTGCTCCAGTTCCCTTGATTGCTAGGACTCCCGGTCTTTTAAGTAAAAACTATTTTGGTGGCATCCCATAAGGCCTCCACTAGGAAGATTTACCACAGTAAATGGAAACGATTCTCTATTTGGGCTTCTCAGAGGAACCTGGATCCCTTTATAGCCCCTGTTCCTGCAGTGTTGGATTTCTTAGCAAGGGGCTAGTTCCTCCATGGTGAAAGTGCAACTGGCAGCTATCTCGAATTTCCATGTTGGCAAAAACATGAATGCCCTGGCCTCTTCTAGACTGTGTAAGGCTGTTCTTAAAGGCACCTTTCTTTTGTGTCCTCCAATTAAAGACTCTGTTCTTCCTTGGGACCTTACCTTGGTTCTGCAGGCTTTAGTTGCTCCCCCCTTTGAACCTGCAGCATCAGTAGATTTGAATTTCTTATCCTGGAAGATGGCCTTCTAAGTGGCCATTACGTTGGATAGGAGGGTTTCTGGAATTCAAGGTTTGTCTGCCATGCCCCCTTACTTGATCTTCCATAAGGACATAGTTTCTCTCCACATGAACCCTTCCTTCTTACCAAAGATAGCTTCTGAGTCAAACATGAATCAAACAATTGACCTGCCTGTTTTCTTTCCAAATTTTCAGAACAAGGGTGAATATAAGCTGCATTTGCTAGATATTCATAGACAGCTTTGTTTTTATTTACACAGAACAAAGCCCTTCCATAAGTCTGACCAGTCATTTGTGTTCTTTTCTAAACCCTTTCTGGGCAAAGCCATCTCCAAGGTTTCCTTAGCTAGATGGATTGCACAATGTATTTTGCAAATTTATAAAGACAAAGGTCTGCCTGGTCCTGTTAAAGCTTATTCTACCAGATCTATGGCGACTTCTGCTACATTTTGGTCTAGAGTTCCACTGGATGACATTTGTGTGGCAGCAACCGGGGCAAGGTCACATACCTTCATTTCCCATTATAAATTGGATTTGATCTCCAGAGGGAGAGCATCCTTCAGCTCTGCGGTGGTCAGGAATATCCTTCCATGAGGGCCTCCCAGGAGTTTAAGTAGCTAGGGACTCTGTCCCACAGGTTGCAGATAAAATGAAGTTAACTAGTTCAGATAAAGAAGTTATGTACTCACCATAACATTCCATCTGAGTAGTTACACGTTATTTTTCTGCAACCGTCCCACCCTCCTTCCCTCGAACCTGTTCAAGGTTTATTATATAATTGAGTTGCTAATTGGTTGTGTAGTGGCAAACTTGATCTGAGGGAAGGTAGGAGATGGTGATGGGTTATGGGTAAGAGGGAGGAACTTGGAGCTCAGAACAGATGCTTGAAAGGTTGCCGGCTCAGATCCGATATGGATCCGAATACCCACAGGTTGTGGAAAAATTAAGTGTAACTACTTAGATGGTATGTTATGGTGAGTACATAGCTTTTTTCCATGGTTCCATAGCCCTCTCCATGATCTTGTACTTTAATATATCCATGGGATAACTGGTTTGAAATCTGCTACATATTCCATCTCCTACGCCCTCTGCCCTTTATGTTCAGGGCAATCCTTTCACTTCATTTGACATCATATTGTAACTACCTCATATTGTTCCCCCCACACTTCTGTTGTGCACTAAGAACTGAAGCTCCTCTAGTCTTCAGTCATATCCTTTTCCTTCTGTTCCATGCACCCATTTGTTGGTTTTCCCCTTCCAGCAGCCTGATTTCCATCTCTTTGCATGGCCAGAACTGCAGTCATCAGTCAAGGTGTGGCCTGAACAGGACCTAGTATAGTAGAAGCATTACATTTTTGCTTCTGGAGTCTGTTTTCCTGGGTATTTAATTTTTTACTGTCACTTATTATCTGTTCTCTGACTGAACCATCTAAAGTGTGATCAACACATACAGGTCCTTTTCCTATTCTGTTGTAATGAGTACTGTAATTTGCAGTGGTCTATGTGTTTTACTTTGCATTTGTTTGCACTGCACTGCCATCTTTCCTATCACTCTGTTAGCCTTTTCACATTCCTCCTTAGACTCTCCCCATACTTGATTCCATGTGTTATGTCTGTTTTTTTTTTTTTGCAGGATATGCTCTGGCTTCTCTAGAGCTTTGTATGGGAAAATCAAATATCAGTAAATTAATGAATGAAAACTTGTTTTCCTGGTCTTTGGTAATGTAGTCCTTGAAATTCGCTATGAATACAAATGAGATGTGGTACCATTTTGCCACTGGGACTGAAACTCATGATCTTGTTGTGCAAAGGCAAATATGTCCTTACTTGCTCCAAGATTATCCGTTGTTTTATGTATATAGTCCAGTTATCAGAGCCAGTATTATTTTTATAGACAGGTTCATATATGGTCTTTTCCATTGGGCTTTTTTTCGCTGATGTTTTACGGGTAAAGAAAGATGTTTTTTGTGTTTCACTGTTGCAGTCATCACACTTGGGTTATCTGCCTGCAGGTAGCCCTCAGTCAGCCCCAATACCAGAGACTTAGTATTTCTGCATCGGTTGCTGTCGCTACAGGACTGATGTCAGATCGTCAGGGGTATAAAAACAGGCATCCAATGCCATTACATCAGTCTTTCTTTCCGAGGAGCCCCAAGCAGAAGCAGTTCACATGAGTGCCGGTCAGTGGCTACCTGAGTTTTCGTTTCCAAACTTGAATCATCCTGAAGTCTTCTAAAGCTAAGTACCCCATTGGGGATCCTTTTTTCTTGCTCTAACCGATGTCAGACAAAGTTAACAATTGTCTCGCCTGTGGAAAGCAAATACCACACCGAGATTTCCATTCTTACTGCATTACCTGTTTAGGCCCAGACCACGACATACCTTGCTGTCAGATTTGTGCTTTGTTCAATGCCCGAACTATTCATCGTTGGGCCCTTATTATCGCTAAATACTTTCGCCCTTGCTGTCTGTATTCTGTAAAGGCTTCAGTAAGCCATCTGACTACCAATCTTCCAAAAAAAATAAGGATAAAGACAGAGACAGAATGCGCAGGTCCAAAACTGCAGACAACGCTTCCGATAAGCTAGTCGCCAGTTTGCCGGTACTCAGTGAGGCTCTTTTGCAGCCCCTGATGCCCGCTTCGATGGATTAACATGCCACTACCAAGACCCTTTCGGAGTCTGGTATGCCGTGAGACTCTTCTTTGACTATGGAACCTGCGGCTGTCTGTACCTTGGATGGGTCTGAAGCCACTGTGCAGGCACCAGCTTCTGAGGATGTTTGCATTACCGATATTCAACACAAACCGGCAACTTCTTTTGTGTCTTCAGTTCTGTCTAAAATTACCAAGTTTCTAAGGCCAAGAGTATGAGCTACGCCCAAAAAAACGACAACCCAAACTTAAGCACCTGCTTCTTTGCCCCAATCTCAAATGCTTAAAATGGCAGAAGACCTGATCATGCTGATTAGGGGAAGCCAGCCTTCCCCTGCTAAGAGAAAAAAGAGAGCTGTCCCCAGCAGATTTAACTGACCAAGAGTCCAAAAACTGAGGTTTCTGAATATGAAGACATGCCTTTATCTGCTTATGAGAATTCAGATACAGAGGAATCCATTCCTTCTGCTTCCTCTCCAGAGGATTTTTCTTTTGGTGAAACCCTACATACTTTAAGAGAACATTTCTACTGGGAATGCCAGGATTATCCTCAGTCCAAAAAGAGACTCAGATAATTTTTAGATTTGCCAAAACATAGACCTTTAGCTATCCCTCCTATACTGGATGTTGTAGATGATGTCTTTATGGAATCCAGTCTAACCCCTGATAGTTTACCCCCTGCTCCAAGGAAACCATACAGGTACTACAGAGTCCCTGACTCTCACAAATTTATTTTCAAAAATCCTACTACTGACCCAGAGGTCATTTCCCAAGGGCCTAAAGGTGTAAAAGCCACTGCAGCTATGAATCCCACCCCTTCAGACAAGGATTCCCCAGCTTTAGACAGATGGGGTAAAAAAGTATACACCTCTGCAACTCTCGCCATTAGGGCATTGAATTGCTAATTTCACATGCTGAAATACCAGCAACATATTATGGAAAGTATTAAGCAAAAATGATCTACTTTTACAGACTGTGCAGAAAATAAAGAATTACAGGAGCTTATGCATTCTGCAAGCCAAGTCAGCAAGCATACCTTGCAATGTGGGTTTGACGCCCAAGAAGCATCTTGCAGGGCAGCAGTCACTGGTTCTGTACTGAGAAGGTATGCTTGGCTTAAGGAGCATGTCAAATCAAAATTACTAGATGCTCCTTTGAATAAAGACAATCTGTTTGGCACCAAAGCAGAAGAGGTCCTAAAAAAGATGGAAGAAAAAGCTAAGTCAATGCAGACAGTCAAAGATTTTTTGCAAGTGCAGCTTCCAAGTTTCAGTAGGCATTGCCCCTCGAAACATTGGTCCTTTCCAGCTCCCTCAAGGCCATCTCAAACTAGACCAAGGGGCAACAGACCCCCCTAGATTGTAGTCTCAGGGTATGCAGGGATCTAAGCAATGGAGTACCTCCACTTCTAAATCAGGGAGTGCTAAGCCACCCCCCTTACAGAAAGAATTCACAATGACTTCTCAACTCCACCCCTCACCTCTACCCAATTGCTCATGCCCCTAGGAGGAAAACTTGCTTACCATGAAAAAAACTGGATCTCCATCACCAACAACAATCAACAGTGTATCCCAGGGGTACAAGTTTTACTTCCACACACTTCCAACCCCAAAAGGGTTCCAAGACCTTCCTCCAAACCAGTGGACAGAGGCACAAAACCAAATTCATTCTCTGCTCTCCATAAGGGCAGCTCAATCTGTTCCTGTGGAACAGACAGGTCAAGGGTTCTATTCTAGACTTTTCCTGGTACCCAGAAAAGAGGGCACTTGGTGCCCAATCCTAGATCTTTCCATTCTAAACACCCTCCTAGTGGCACCAAAATTCAAAATGCTCACCCTTCAGCAGCTTCTTCCTATGCTCTCCAAAGATGCCTGGTTAGCCACTCTTGACCTAAAAGAAACCTATCTGCACATCCCTATCAGGAACTCATGCAGGAAATGTGTACATTTCAGGGCAGGATCTATGCATTATCAGTTCTCTGCACTTCCCTTTGGCTTATCCACTGCTCCCAGAGTCCTCACAAAATGCCTGGCTCCAGCCATTGCCTATTGCAGACAGTGGAAGATTCAAATATACCCTTACTTGGACGATTGCCTGATTCAGGCAGACATTCAGGAAAAGCTGCTGCAGCACCTGACATTTTTAAAAAAACCTTCTAACATCCCTGGGGTACACTATCAATGAAAATAAATCAAAACTAGCCCCCAGTCAAAAGATTGTATTCCTGGGAGCAAGCTTGGACACAGCATCCCAGATGGCATTCCTTACTCCAGAAAAACAAGCCTAACAGGCTACTTCACTCAAATGGCCACCAGAACCCAGCTATCTGCAAGGAAAATCCTGCAGGCTCTAGGGTTCATGGCCTCTTGCATTCTACTAATTCCATATGCCAGACTGCATATGAGGAAACCTCAATGGTACTTAAAAAGTTTTTGGTGTCAACATTCTCAGGACCTGGAAACCATCATACCTATCATACCTTGTCTAAGGACAGAGTTACTTTGGTGGGCAGCAGCATGCAACTACAACAAGGGACTTCCCTTTACACAACCCCATGCTGCTCAGACCCTAACCACAGATGCATCAGACTATGTCTGGGGGGCACATCTGGACGACAAGTGCATTCAGGGCCACTGGAGCCCAAGTCAAATTCATCTGCACATCAACCAAAAAAAGATGCTAGCTGTTCAGCATGCTCTGACAGCTTTCAGAGCCCTACTCTCACCAGGACCCCTGCTAATAAAAACAGACAACACCAAAGTTTTGTGGTACATAAACAAGCGGGGGGAACCCACTCTTACCCACTCTGCAGGCTAGCCATGACCCTGTGGAGCACAGCCTTGAACATGCATATTCATCTGCAAGCTCAATTCTTACCTGGCAAACAAAACTCTCTGGCAGATGACTTAAGCAGAAATCTCCTAGACCCACACGAGTGGCAATTAGACCCCAGCACTTTCAGCCTTCTAACCCAGAAATGGGGGACCCCGGTGGTGGACCTTTTTGCCACCCCCTACAATCACCAGCTCAGCAAATTCTGCACCAGGGCACCTCACTGCAGGGCCTGGAAAGTGGATGCTCTATCCTTCCAGTGGGTAAACCTCTCAATCTATGCATTTCCCCCTCTGCCTCTTCTTACAAGAATATTACTCAAGATAAGACAGGACAGACCAAGGGCAATCCTGATTGCCCCAGACTGGCCACATCAGCACTGGTACCCACTACTGCACAGCCTGTCACTGGTGCCACTGTGGCACCTACCCCAGTTCCCAACCCTCCTCACTCAGCAAGAGGGACCAATCTTGCATCCGCAATGGCAAAGCCTGAGCCTTGCAGCCTGGCTTATTCCTTGAATCCCCCCCAGTGACCAGCCTAAGCAAGCAGGTGCTGGACGTCATTATTAAAGCCAGAAGCCCAGTACAAGGAAATCCTATGCTGATAAGTGGAAAAGGTATTGTTCCTGGATTCAGTCAAGGGATGGACACAGCACTGCCCTCCTTACTTCTAATCCTGGATTACCTAGCAGATCTACTCCACAGAGGACTATCCTTCTCTTACATTAAGATCCATGCCTCTAACATCTCAGCTCATTACAACACTGAGCCACCTCTCTTCTCTCACCCTCTCATCAAACAGTTCCTGAGAGGGGCCAACAACTTAAGGCCACTAAGGATAGCCCCCACCCCTGCTTGGGACCTTAACTTTGTACTGGAAAAGCTCATGCTACCCACCCCCCTTTGAGCCTGCAGCATCAGCAGAGTTAAAATTCCTCTCTTGGAAAACAGCCTTGCATCTGGCCATCACTTCATCTAGAAGAGTGTCTGAGCTACAAGCACTTATGGCTGTGGAACCCTTCATTATTTTTCATGCTGACAGAGTCTCCCTCAGGACTAACCCTACTTTTATGCCTAAAGTGGTGTTCAGTGTAGCTCTCAGTCTATCCATTTGCCAACCTTCTTCCCTAATCCTCAAAATAAAAGGGAAAGGATCCTGCACTCCATAGATGTGCACAGACAGTTCAGATTCTGCCTTGATAAGACTAAGCCCTTCAGGAAATCTGACTAGTTACTAGTCAGTTTTGCACCAGGGGCAGAGAGCAAGGCCATATCAAAACAGTTTCCAAATGGATAGCACACTGTATCCATTTCTGTTACAAACACCATGGGAAACCAACCCCTCAGGGGGTCAGAACACATTCCACTAGGGCAGCCTCTACCTCTACAGTATTCCTCAGGGGAGTCCCTACCAGGGACATTCTGGAAGCCACTATCTGGAGTTCTGTTCACACTTCAAGCATTACCACCTTCCAAATCCAGGGTGGGTTTTGCAACAGCAGTCCTGCAGGGCATACTTGCCAGCCCCAATTGTTCTTGACTGCCTCCACTCATTCTTCAGCTTTAGGAATCAATCCAAGCATGATGACTGCAACAGTGAAACACAAAGAACATAGTACAGATGTTCATCGTGTTTCACTGTTGCAGTCATTACACTTGGGTTATCCTGCTGGCAGGCAACCCGCAGTCAGCCCGAGTTCCAAAGTCTTGCTCCGGCGTCAGTTGCTGTTGCCTCTTCCCTGACGTCAGTGCGCCAGTGGTATAAAAGTTGCAACTGACGCCATTGTCTTCAGTCTTTCTTGCCGCGCGGTGCCCGAAGCAAAAGCAGTTCGCAAGTGCCGGTCGGCCGACTCCTGAGATTTTCAAAATTGAATTTCAGAACTGAAGTCTTCAATAAAGCTAAGTACCCCATTGGGGAAACTTTTTCTTGCTCCAGACCGATGTCAGTAAAACTTAATAATTGTATTTCTTGTGGGAAGCAAATACCTCATAAGGACTTTCACTCTTACTGCATTCCTTGCCTAGGCCCTGACCACGACGTTACTAGTTGTCGGTTTTGTGCTAGATTCAATAAACGCACTATTAAACGTCGGTTTGATTTTGCTTTACATTATTTTGGACGAAGATTTAACTACATAATGCTGTCGGAACAACGGATGACCGGAATGTATAAAAAACACAAAGACAAAGAAAAAGACAGGCATCCGAGGTCCAAACCCGACGATGAAGGCTCTTCTAGGCCAGTCGCTGGTTCGTCGGTTCTCAGTGAGGCGCTTTTGCAGCCCCTGACACCCGCTACCTCAGAGCCACAGGCTGTAACCGACAGCCACGTGGAGACACTGAGGCCTGTGGAAACTCACGGTATTGGGCCTACGAAAACTATGCCCTCAGATGGGTCAGGAGCCGCTGAGCAGGCACCGGCTTCTGAGGGTGTTTTCAGGCCTTCACAGCTTACAATTAAAGCTACTACAGCAGCAAAGGCAAAGTCAAAAATGCCATTAAAGACAAGGAGACAAGTGCAGCATTCTCCAGAACAGTCATCCCTGCCAAAGAAACAGATACTTAAAATGGCCGAAGATCTTATTACTTTAATCAGGGGCTCACATCCCCCTCCTGACAAAAGGCCTAGGCAAGACACTGACTATGACTCTTCTGATCAGGTTTTCATTTCCTCTGATTCTTCTTCTGACCAGGGCTATTCTCTTCCTCCCAATGAGGACTCTGATGCTGAAGAGTCCATTCCTTCAGCCTCACCGCCTGAGGATTACTCTTTTGGGGAAACCCTGCACACCACGAGGGAGCATTTCCATTGGGAGAGCCAGGATTACTCAGATTCCAAGAAAAGGCTTAGAGATTTCCTTTTATTGCCTCAGCACAGGCCCCTGGCTATCCCACCTGTGCTTGATATTGTGCATGATGTTTTTTCTGAATCCAGTCTCTCCCCAGACTCTTTACCCCCTGCACCTGTAAAGCCAGACAGGTACTACAGGGTCCCTGACTCATAAATTTATTTACAAAAACCCCGCTGCAGACCCAGAAACTATTTCTCAGGGTCAAAAAGGGGCTAAAGCTTCCATTGCCAAAAATCCTGTCCCCTCAGATAAGGATTCCAGAGCTCTGGACAGATGGGGAAAAAGTTTACACTTCTGCTAGAGCTTTAAACTGTCAGTTTCACATGCTTAAATATCAACAGTATCTCATGTCATTGTTAAAGCAGAAAATGATTACAAATATAGACAGTCCTGACAGTAATGAAATGCAGGATTTATTGCATGCAATTGAAAAAGTGGGAAGGCATACCCTGCAATGTGGTTTTGATTCATTAGAGGCTTCTTGTAGAGCCGCAGTTACAGGCTCAGTTATTCGAAGACATGCTTGGTTGAAAGAACAAGCTTTACCTGACCATGTAAAAGTAAAATTATTGGATGCTCCACTACAGCATGATACTTTGTTTGGTGTTAAGGCAGAAGAGGTGTTAAAGAAAATGGAGGATAAAGCAAAGTCAATGCAAACTGTGAAAGATTTCTTACAGGTTCAACCACCTAGATTTAGCAGAAACTGGCCTTCAAAAAATTGGTCCTTTCCAGTGTCAGACAGGCCACGAAGAGGCAGATACAGACACCCAAGAGGCAGATCTCAGCCCCAAGGCTCCTACAGACCTAAACAATGGGGTGCTTCAGCCCCCAAAGGAGGAGAAGACAAATCACAACCTTATAGGAAACAGTCACAATGACTTCCCTCTGCAAATGCCAAGCTCTTACCAGTTGACAGCACCGCTAGGGAGAAAGCTAGCACTTTTCTCAAAAAATTGGCACATGATCACCAAAGACCAATGGGTGCTGAATATAGTCTGTCAGGGGTACAGGTTCCACTTCCACACACTTCCAAAACCAAAAGGTATGCGAAACCTGCCACAAAACCAATGGGCAGAGGCACAAAAACAAATTGCTGCTCTTATGGATATGGGAGATATTCAAAATGTTCCACAAGAAGAACAGGGCCAAAGATTTTACTCACGACTTTTCTTATTACCCAGAAAAGACAAAGCCTGGTGACCAATACTGGACCTGTCAATCCTGAATACTTTCCTGAATGTTCCAAAATTCAAAATGTTAACACTACAACAACTTCTCCCCATGCTGGGCAAGGAGGCTTGGCTAGTTATTTTGGATCTCAAGGAGGCATACCTGCACGTCCCAATCAGACAATCGTGCAGAAGATACCTCAGATTTATAGCAGGCTCAATGCATTACCAATTCTCTGCACTGCCCTTTGGCTTATCTACTGTGCCCAGAGTCTTCACAAAATGCCTGGCACCAGTAATTGCATTTTGCAGACAAAAGGAAATTCAAATATATCCCTACTTGGACGACTACCTTATTCAAGCAGAGAGCAAGGACATTCTTCTAAAGCACCTGGCATTTGTAAAAAGATTGCTAATTTGCCTAGGGAACACAGTAAATGAAAAGAAATCAAAACTAGTACCCTCTCAAGAGATAATATTCCTGGGTGCAAGCTTAAATACAACTGCCCAGATGGCTTATCTCACGCCAGACAAACAAAGGCAACTGACTAATTACTTTCAAATGATGGCAACAAAGACCCAGCTCCCTGCAAGAAAAATTCTGCAGGCCCTGGGTTTCATGGCATCTTGCATCCTACTAATTCCATATGCAAAACTGCATATGAGGAAACTACAATGGTATCTAAAAAGTGTTTGGACTCAGCATTGTCACAGCCTGGAGACAATCATAACGTTGATTCCCTGCCTACAACAAGAGTTTCAATGGTGGTCCCGGGCCTGTCACCACAACAAGGGACAGCCTTTCACCTTACTTACAGCCAGGCAGACAATAACAATGGATGCATCGGATTATGCTAGGGGAGCACATATGGCAGGAAAATGTATTCAGGGCACGTGGCCCAAGGAACAAATGCATCTTCACGTCAATCAAAAAGAGATGCTAGCTGTACAGAATGCCCTGACAGCCTTCAATGACCTAATACATCCAGGACAACTATTAATAAAGATGGACAATACCACAGTTATGTGGTATATAAACAAGCAAGGGGGCACACATTCCTACCCCCTATGCAGACAAGCCATGACTTTGTGGAACTCAGCACTGACCTACCAGGTACATCTGCAAGTACAATTCCTGCCAGGAACAAAAAATGCACTGGCAGACGAACTAAGCAGAAATCTCATGGATCCTCATGAATGGAAGCTAAATCCACAAGTGTTCAACATGATAACAAGGGAATGGGGACCCCCAGACATAGATCTTTTTGCCTCTCCTCACAATTACCAAATTCAGAAATTTTGCACAAGGACTTATCACTCTCAAGCTTGGAAAGTGGATGCTCTATCATTCAGCTGGAAAAACCTGACAGTCTATGCCTTCCCTCCGATGCCTCTTCTCACCAAGGTACTTCTAAAAGTCAGACAAGAGAGGCCAAAAATGATCCTGATTGCACCAGACTGGCCACACCAGCACTGGTACCCAATCCTAAAGACTTTGTCCCAGGGCCCACCTTGGCCTCTACCTCAAATCCCTCATCTTCTGACACAGCAAAACAATCAGATTCTGCACAGTCAACTCAGAACCTTAAACCTGGCAGCATGGCAGATAATGTAGCCACTCAGATTGCACCTCTGTCTAAAGCTGTTATGGATGTAATTTTGGAAGCCAGGAGACCCAGCACTAGGAAATCTTATGCAGAAAAATGGAAGAGATTCTGTGCTTGGAACCAGGCACAAGGGCTTGACCCACTGGTCCTTAATATTCCTCAGATTTTGCAATACCTGACTGAGATGTTGGACAAAGGCCTATCTTTTTCAGCTATTAAAATCCATGCCTCTGCCATTTCAGCTCATTACACTATGGATCCTCCTATTTTTTCACATCCTCTACTACGACAGTACCTCAGAGGGGCAAAGAATATAAGACCCCCTAGGAGAGCACCAGTACCTACTTGGGACCTCAATTTCATTTTAGAAAAACTAACACTGCCTCCATTTGAACCAGCCAGCACAGCTGATCAAAAATTCTTGTCATGGAAAACTGCTCTGCTCCTAGCAATAACTTCAGCAAGAAGAGTCTCAGAGTTACAGGCATTGATGGCTGTGGAACCTTTCCTCATTTTTCATCAGGACAGGGTTTCTCTTAGGACTAACCCAACATTCAAGCCAAAGGTGGTCTCCAATGTGGCCTTAAACCAAACCATTCATTTGCCTACTTTCTACCCAAATCCCCAGAATAAAGGGGAAAGACTTCTGCACGCCTTGGATATACACAGGCAGCTTACTTGGACAAAACAAAAGCTTTCAGAAAAACTGAGCAACTGTTTGTAGCATATGCTGCAGGATCGCAAGAAAAAACGATTACAAAGCAAACAATCACAAAATGGATAGGACACTGCATCCACTTCTGTTATGTACAACATGGCAAATCTGTGCCTAAGGGCATTAGGCCTCATTCTACCAGAGCAGCAGCCACTTCAGCAGCTTTCCTCAGAGGGTTACCAACCAAAGACATATTAGAAGCTGCAACCTGGAGTTCAGTGCACACTTTTACCAAGCGCTACCACCTACCTCTCTACTCCAAATCCAGAGCAGGCTTTGCCACTGCAGTTCTGCAGGGCTTGTTAGGCTCGCCAAATCCAATCTAGACCCAGCCACCCAACCTCAGCTTTCGGATTCTACCCAAGTGTAATGACTGCAACAGTGAAACGATGAACATAGTACAGTTGTGTACCTACCATAAATGTAGATGTTCGGGTGTATTCACTGTTGCAGTCCAGGTTACCCACCCTCCACCCCCCACTTTGCTGGGACTACTCTGTACTTCTCAACTCTATACTACCTATGTGGTGTATTTGCTTGTAGATGAAGGAAATGTTTATAGTACTATATGCATGGTTGTTTGGCATATTTTTATCTTTTCAGCCTTCCTATCTGGGGGGCACCTGACATCTGGGGCAAGAAAAACTGAAGAAAATGGCATTGGTTGCAACTTTTATACCCCTGGAGCACTGATGTCAGGGAAGAGGCTACAGCAACCAACACCGGACCAAGACTTTGGAACTCGGGCCGACTGCGGGTCACCTGCCAGCAGGATAACCCAAGTGTAATGACTGCAACAGTGAATACACTCGAACATCTACATTTATGGTAGGTACACAACTGTACTTTGTGTACACTTACCATAAATGTAGATGTTCGAGTGTATTCACTGTTGCAATCCTGGTTTCCCACCCTCCAGCCCCCTTGTCTCTCTCTCTCTCTCTGTCTCTCTCTCTCCCCTTCTCTATCTCTATTACTCCCCCCTTACAGGGCTATTGGTATTTACTTTTTACTGGTGGTGTTTTTTCCACCATAAATTAGCTCTCTATTTGGGGGGCTCCTCACATTTGGGCCAAGAAAAACTGATCTAATGGTGTCAAATGCCTGTTTTCATACCCCTGATGACCTGACATCAGTCCTGGAGCGACAGCAACCGACGCAGAAATACTAAGTCTCTGGTATTTGGGCCGACTGAGGGCTACCTGCAGGCAGATAACCCAAGTGTGATGACTGCAACAGTGAATACACTCGGACATCTTCATTTATGGTAAGTGTACACAACTGTACTTTTTTATTAACTCATTCACTCCAGAGCAGCTCAGAAAGTTCTGCCTGCTTACTTCCACCATAGAAACAAAAGTGCAGCCTGAGCTTGTTTTCAGATAATCCATTTGTAATGCCATACAGAAAACACATGTTCATAACTCTTTAATCATAAGAGCTAGACTAAAAATATAGCTGCAAAAGTTGTTCAGCAGACACTGTACTTTCCAACGGTGTAAATGTTGATCATGTGTATGTAAGTCATTATTAAATATTTTCCAAGGAATGCTGATATTGTGCATATTTTTTAACTTTTTGGTACAACAAATCACAATATCTTGGTGAATGTACCAAGTAGACCCATACAATTTGTAATTAATTTGTTTGTATGAATGCTAGCTTTAAAATGATGCTCCTAGCCAGGGTCCCAAATAAACTGATATCTGTACACGTGAAGGCGTACAGACAGTTCTTTTTATATCTTGTAAGTACTAATATCATCTTCAAAATGAGCTACTACTTAGCATGCTGACATGTTCCTTGACAAAATTATTGACCAAATATGAAACAATCATAATTCTCATAACTGGAGTCCTAAACAAAATGTGATATCTGTGCATTTGTCCAGCATACAGACACAGTTCTTTTTCCATCCTGTATCAGGATGAACAAAAGGGTTACTGCTATCGATATACTGACAAAATTTACAGTTGGAACAGGGAAAAATGCCTTTGTTACTATTATAGGAATTATCTGATGGGTCCCTGGGTTCTTCCTGATACAGGGAAGACAATAGAGTTTAGAGCATTTGCTGACTGTAACACTAGCACTCTTCTTTATCTGGTACACTGTATAGTATGTTCTTCATACTATATAGGCAAAACCAACCGTATGTTAAAGCAAAGGATGAGAGAACACATTTATGATATACACAGGGGGGAAGATAGCAATGCATTGGCTAAACATGTGGCCGAGTATGATAGTACACATACATTTAGATTTATGGCTATAGAAACAGAAATAATGAAAGGAGAGTGGATGTTACCAATAGGACAGAAGTACCTGAACTAAAATGGATAATTAGGATGAGAGCTACAATGGGGAAAGGGCTCAGTGATAAGGCTTCCATAAAGGCAGTTTTACAGGCAAGGAACTTAGCAATATGACAATTTGTATCTATGGTTTCAAATTTTAATTGTCTTGTTAATGCTTTTAATTGATTAACTACATAGGAGTTTTTATTGGCTGGAATATATTTTAAATACCAAAGTAAAGAGATGTGTTGTCTGATGAAGCAGCAAAACTTGTCACGAAAGTGCTCACCATTAAAAGTTTCTTTTTTCTGGATACTGGCTGTGGTTTGGCTCTACTATATTTTTCAGTACATTGGCTTTGCACCACATTCTGTTTTCTTTTTGTTATTATTGTTTTTGGTCTGTGGTGTATGGACATGGCTGAAGGCACTATGCAAGTACCTTTATTGGACTACGTACCAGAGCCAAATGGCAGTTGAAGGGCATGGTCTAGGAGACTACAGCCATTGTTGGAATCCAATGTTAATCCCTTACTGGAAACAGGAATTGTGAACTTGGACCAAACACAAGAAGAAGTAAGTCAGTATGATGCCTCACTGTTAAGAAAAGAAATGTTTAAGTTAGAAAATGATTTGTATAAAATGAAAATACTGCAAGTACAAAGGTATCATTTTGAGGCATGCTTAAAGCTTCAAATAGTTCCCCGTGGGCTACGCATTCTAAAAATGCCTACTTATGGGGAGACATACAAGGACTCATTGACCAAATGGCAACAGCTAAACTTGGACACATGGTTTAATTATGTGTAACTTCTAATTGAACACTTTTTACCAGAAGAACAAACATTAATGATAAATGTCAATAAAAAGCAGATAGAGTTGTATGACCACTTTCCAGTGGCTATTATTGACTCTAAAATAGATTATATAATTGAAATGATCACTCAGTACAAACAGGAGTTACTGGCAATTAAGAAGAAGAAAATGTATAGGTATATGCATGACTTTTCTTCAGGTAGAGTGTTCTCATGGCCAAAGAATAACATAACTGTAGAAAATGCTAACTTGCCTGGGAATAACATTGCCATTTTAACAAGCAACA
The DNA here is from genome assembly GCF_019279795.1 of Protopterus annectens. Taxonomy (NCBI): domain Eukaryota; kingdom Metazoa; phylum Chordata; order Ceratodontiformes; family Protopteridae; genus Protopterus; species Protopterus annectens. Next base: position 853,549,736 of record NC_056735.1, on the reverse strand, counting down.
GCATTGCTGCTTTAAGAACTGAAAGCATAAACGCAGTACCTAATCAGAAAGTCCCAGTGATGTCATCAACTGCTACCAACACCAGCAAGGAAGCAGTGCAGACTACTGAGCCTAATGGGGGAGCACGCAGTAAGAGCAACATGGCTACAAAAATTTTAAACCCTTCTTCTTCTGTTAACTTTGTAACCAATGAAAATAATGTTTTTAATTCGCAAATGGGCCTACCTTACCCAATTAACAACACATCTTTTTGGCAGCGCATATACAGCAGGGGGAAAATGAAAAGGAAAGCCTCTCAGGAGAACGACAATGGGATAACTTTAAAGGAGATGTGTCAGCAGAGCAACAACCATTTAGTTTGGAATATTTCTACAAAAACTTTGTCAGCAGCTGAAGAGAGACTTTTAAATAGAGGTATGACATTTATACCCTCAAGCACAATGACTATTACTGAAAATATAATTGAACTTAAGACTTTTACATGTAATATTATGTTAAAATGTATGATGTTATGTGATCCTATCTCGCCTACATTCTGTACTGATGGGTTCGGAGCCGATCCTCGGCTCCGACTCGGCACGCTATGCTATAGAGCGAAGTCTCTTATTGGCTGAGCTATTCTATATCCCAGGATGCACCACCACTACTTCCCCAGATCTCATTTACCGCTTACAAGCTAGGACGTGGTCTCGAACTTGGCTGAGCTAAGTGCTTTTTCTGAGAGTTTTTTCTGTCAGAATTTTCCTTAATCTTAACCCAAAAGCTGTTTTAATGGCTATTGTTGTGTATAATTGTGTTTTGGTGAACTTTTTGTGGTAAATTTTTGTAACTGGACAGGGAAAGGTTTCCGTTTGAGTTAGAGGGGCCTTCTCCCTCGTTCTTTAGCGAGTCTTCTTGTGTTTAGGAGAAGGTCAAGTACCTGTTTTAGTTAGAGGGTTCTTGGCCCTCCTTTTGGTGTGTTTCTCATTCGTTAAGTTGGGCTTTCGCCTCTCCTGTTTAAAAAAAAAAAAAAAAAAAAAGTTTTTTCATTGTGTGTAAACCTTTTGTACTAGTGATATATTGTATTTTTCTCTGACTAGTGTATAGGGTCTAAAAGCATTATGTCCAAAGAGCATAGACCCTCGGGATTTAAAAAATGCACGAGATGCAACTACAAAATGTCCATCACGGACGATCATTCCTTATGCATGTACTTTTAGGCGCCAAACACCTTCAGGAGTCTTGCAGCGTGTGTCACGCTTTTTCCTCTCAGGTCCTCCAAGAGAGGAAGAATAAATTGATCTTGAAAGGGCTTATCAAACCCTCTTTCAAAGAGGCCTTATCTTCATCTTCCTCTCCAGCGAAGAAAAATAAATCGTCGGCTCCGACCAGCCCGTTGGAACCGACCACTAAGAAATCTAGGCAGGCTTCTCCATCGGCTCCACGGACTTCGGAGCCGAGGGCGGAATGGTCTGCCTCGATGCCTCCAGCCTCGACTCCTCTGGTTTCGGAGCCGATGGCTGGGGCTTCGAGAGGCGGGTCACCTTCATCGGCTCCACTGATTTTGGAGCCGATGAGGGTTGCCGGCTCAGACTCTTCCCCTTTGGCGCCGAAGCCCTCCTCGGCACCGAGGGAAATTGCTATGGAATCTCCCTCGGCACCGATACTGGTCGAGTCTATTCGGAGCTGGTCCCCCAGTCCTTCGGAGCCGATGGAGAAGTCAGCTCGGACTCGATCGGTCTCCTCCAGATCTTCCAAGATGTCAGATTCAGACATCGACAGGGTGCTCCAAAGACTGTTTCAGTCTCCTGTATTCCAGAAGTTAGTTTTGGCTCTAGCCCAATCGGCTTCGGAGCCGATGGCCCACCCTGTAGTTCTGGTTCCTCCTCCAACAGCCTCGGCACCGTTGGAGCCGGTGCTGGTGGAGCCGATGGAGGTTTTTGGGTCGGCTCCGTCCCTTACTCCAACCCCGGCTTTCGGGTCGGAGTTCGGTACACGGACCTCCTCGGTCGGCCCCGGGGGTGACGCTTCAGGACCGATGTTTTCGGTTCTGAGCCTTCCTCTCGCTGCGTCAGCTGCGGGGGTGCCGTCTACTGTTGTGACCCCGGGGTCGGACCTTCCCAGGACTCTGGCGGTCCGGCCTTCAGGGCCATGAGGAGTGCTTTGGCCAAATCTTCTTTGGCTACCTCCACGGTCTCACCGGCACCTTCCCTACACATGGAGACTGGGTCTTTTGTAGTCCCCCTGTCGCTAGACAGCGGAGCCCCGGGGCCTGAGGTCACCCCCAGTGGGGTTTCCCCCCCTCCTGGAGGTCCCTCTGAAGCTTCTTCGGAGGAACCCCCAAGGAAAAGACTGTGCAAGAGGAAGCACGTCGACTCCCCCGATGAGTCTCTCACGTCGGACACCGATCTTGATGATGCAGAGGGGTCCCCTAAGTCATTCTCGGATGATGTCTCCTTTGCAGACATCTTGGAAGCCCTCAAACAATGAGGTGGCTGGCTTTCCAAACCCCCTTCCGCTGACGAGTCGGTGTTCCTCAAGGCCTTCGGGGCTCAGCCCTCCGCCTCCTGGGTGTCTCTGCCCTTCGACGAGCTCCTAGATTTGATCTGTTGAAGGGCATGGGAGCATCCAGAATCTGTGGAACCAGTGCCTGCTCGCCCAAATAAATTCTTATCAGCACCCCCAGAGAAGGAGTTTCTGACCAAAGGTGTGGCTGTAGATGCCCTGGAGGTGGCATCTGCTACCCAACAAGATGTAGCAGAGGCTTCGACGTCCATCCATTCTCCTAATAAGGAGTCTAGGAGCATGAACCGGTACGGGAAGCGCACCCTCAGTTCAGCGGCCTTTACCTTAAGGTCCCTGAACTATTTGACACACTTCACTAGATTTCAGAGGGATCTGATCAAGGAGCTTTCAGATACCTTCTTGGGTAACCTACCTGAGCAGTTGGCCCAGACGGTTGGCTCTCAGTTGGCTACTCTGTCATCGATATCAAACTCGTCCATGAGGCTCATTTCATATGCAGCCGAAGGGGCGTGTAGAGCGGCGGGTACGGGTGTTGCTCTACGGAGGCAAGCCTGGCTCCGCCTGTGTCATTTTGTGGAAGCCTTTAAGTCTTCCTTTGCCAATGCTCCCTTTGATGGGTCCTCTTTGTTTGGACCCAAGGTAAAGGACACATTGACCCACTGTGAGCAAGAAGGTAAGACTTTGACTGCCATAGGGGCACGATTTTCCACTCCCTTTTGGCCTTACCCCAAGGCCAAAAGAGGAGGGAAAATGTGGTTCCGTAAATCCCAGAAGTCTTATCCCTCACAGCAGGACGATCCCCCTTCTAGAGGCAGAGGAGGGGGAACTTTTTCTGGAAGACGCCGTCCCAGAGGCGGCAGAGGCCCCCGCAACACTGGAGACCGCGAGTCCTTTCGTGGCTCTTCAGCCTTCCACAATCCCTGAAGGATTGCCCGACTGTGCAGCTCCGGAGCCAGTCGGGGGTTGTTTTTCGAGGCACCTAAAAGCCTGGGAAGGTATCACTCAGGACGGATGGGTGCTTCGAATCATCGCCGGAGGTTACGCCATCCCCTTTTCACACCCCCCTCCGCCGTCCAGGAAAATCCCGGACCCGCCACCCAGTCAACGGGAAATCACAGCCTTAGAAATCTCAAAGCTGCTTAAAAAGGAGTCATCCAACCAGTCCCCGCAGACCAGATCGGATTAGGGACTTACTCAAAATTATTTTTGGTGCCAAAAAAGACCGGGGACTTGAGGCCCATTTTGGATCTCAGCAACCTAAATCGTTCGGTCAAGAAGTCCAAGTTCCGAATGGTCACCTTACAATCCATTCTCCCACTGCTGGAGAAAGGTGTTTGGATGTGCTCCATAGATCTCAAGGACGCCTATTATCACATCCTGATAGATCAGGCGTCCAGGAGACATTTGCGCTTCAGCCTGGGAGACAGTCATTTTCAGTTCTGTGCACTGCCCTTTGGTCTCACAACAGCCCCCAGGGTGTTCACCAAATGTTTGGCAGTCGTGACTGCTCACCTGAGGAGTCTAGGATTCCAGGTGTTTCCGTATCTGGACGACTGGCTCCTAACTGCCACCTCCATGTGTCTACTATTGTAGAACCTAGCAGCCACCATATCACTAGGCACTTCCCTTGGAATCACCTTCAATTGGCCAAAGTCTGTGTTGCTGCCATCTCAGCGCATAAGGTTCATCGGAGTAGAGATAGACTCAAACCAAATGCGGGTCTATCTTCCTACCGAAAGGATACAGATGATAAAGGCTCAATTCCGAGCCTTGCTTCTCAGATCCAAAGCCCCAGCCAGGATGGTCCTGCAGCTATTAGGCTCCATGTCGGCCACTGTTCTCCTTGTCCCCTTAGCAAGATTGCATATGAGAATTCTCCAGTGGCTCCTATCGACCCAGTGGTCCTTTCAGGATCTCCCTCTCAGACACCTCATACGGATCACGGAAACCTGCAAATGGGACCTTCGCTGGTGGCTGGTGTACTCCAATCTGGATCAGGGACGACCCTTCGTTCCACCTCCTCATGGCCACATTGACGACGGACGCCTCCCAGATGGGGTGGGGGGGCATTACCTGGGCAGGTCAGTCCAAGGCAATTGGCATTCCAACGAGAGTCTCCTTCACATCAACATTCTAGAGATGAGGGCGGTGCTTCTATCTCTACAAGCCCTCCACGATTACCTTCCTCAGGGCGTAATTGCCATTCAGTCCAACAACATGTCAGTAGTCTGGTATCTGAACAAGCAGGGAGGGACCAGATCCTACCCCCTTTGCAGACAGGCCATGAGAGTTTGGGAATGGGCAGTGGCAACCAGACGCTTTCTGGTAGCAACTCATATCCCTGGGAGATCCAACGTGATAGCCGACAGGTTAAGCAGAACTATTCTCTCTCCTCACGAGTGGTCTCTGAATGATGCAGTGGCAACTCAGATCTTCAGCAGATGGGGAACTCCTTGTTGCGACCTTTTCGCAACCCCGCTGAACGCGACGTGCAGAAAATTCTTCTCTCTCACTCCAGCTCCGGGGGAGAGTCCCATGGACGCCTTAGCCCATCCTTGGCCCACCGGCTTGCTATATGCCTTCCCTCCGGTTCCCCTCCTTCCCAGAGTGATCCAAAAGGCGTCTCACTTAGGGAGCAAAATGATTTTAGTTGCTCCTTACTGGCCTCGTCAGGTATGGTTTCCCTACCTTCGAAAATATGCACTGGACAGTCCATGGTTCCTGGATCAGATCCCGGACCTATTAATTCATCAGTCGGGACAACTCCATCAGTCCCTTCACTCTTTGAAGCTAACAGCTTGGCTCCTCCTCTTCCGACTATAGTCAGGAATCAGACTTTAGACCCGGAAGTCATACGTATCTTATCCTCAGCCCACAAGTCTGCCACTAGGAAATTGTATACTAGCAAATGGAAGAGATTTGCTATTTGGGCTCAACTCCGGGGTCTAGATCCCACCACTGTCCCGGTGTCAGAAGTCCTGAAGTTTCTAACTTCCCTATTCAATCAAGGTTCTTCAGTCTCTACCGTCAAGGTACAGTTGGCAGCTATTTCCAATTTTCATGAATCTATAAACCCACCTTTAATGAGCAACAGATTGTGTAAAACCTTCATGAAAGGTGCTACGCTTTTACGACCTCCGATTTCTCATCATGCTCCTCCGTGGGATCTCGATGTGGTATTACGTGCCTTAACCTCCTCCCCCTTCGAACCGGCAGCAACCTGTGATCTGAAGTTTCTTTCTTGGAAAACTGCCTTTCTGGTTCCGATTACTTCAGCCAGAAGGGTTTCAGAGCTTCAAGCTCTAGCTGTCAAACCACCGTACCTGGTTTTTCACAAAGATAGAGTATCCCTCAGGCCTAACCCATCCTTTGTCCCTAAAGTTTGTTCCAGTTTTTGCCTGCAACAGTCATTAGAACTTCCAGTTTTCTTCCCAAAGTACTCAAACAAGGTGGAATACATCTTCCACACATTGGATGTTCACAGACAATTGCGCTTTTATTTAGATAGGACCCAACAATCACGGAAAACAGATCAATTGTTTGTGTCCTTTTCGGATAATAAATTGGGCAAAGCCGTCACAAAGGTCTCTATTGCCAAATGGATCAGGGACTGTATTAGTCAGGCTTATTCCTCTTCTAATAAAGAGCTTACATCCTCTGTCAAAGCTCACTCTACTAGAGCTATGGCTACTTCAATAGCATTCCATTCTAAGCTTGCCATTGGCGACATTTGTGCTGCGGCTACATGGTCTTCTCTGCACACCTTCATTTCCCACTACAAATTGGATGTGGCATCTCGGGGGCAAGCTTCATTTGGTTCCACAGTTCTCAGGAGTGTTTTCCAGTGAGCCACCCAGGAATCAGGTGCTAGGGACGCTGTCCCATCAGTACAGAATGTAGGCGAGATAGGATCACATAACATCTTTTAGTTATGTACTTACCATAACTTTAGATGTTTGGGATCCATCTCGCCTACATTCCTAATAACCCACCCTCCTTCCCCCTGCCTTGGAGATCAGAAGAGACCGGACGGTTCGAGTACTATTGTTTCACCTTGAAACATCTGGCAATGTTATATAAACAGTTATGTGTGTGTGCATGAGTGCGGACAAACAAGATCTGGGGAAGTAGTGGTGGTGCATCCTGGGATATAGAATAGCTCAGCCAATAAGAGACTTCGCTCTATAGCATAGCATGCCGAGTTGGAGCCGAGGATCGGCTCCGAACCCATCAGTACAGAATGTAGGCAAGATGGATCCCAAACATCTAAAGTTATGGTAAGTACATAACTAAAAGTTTAACTTTAAACGGGATGAAAAGCAGGGTAATGCTGTGTTTTATAAAAAAAGCAGCTTTATTCCTAAAAACAATGCCACAATAGAAACTTTTGAGAGAATGTGTGAAAAGGAAATTTATAAACTATATGATAACAGAGTGGCGGGGAAAAGTTTGTTAACTTGGAGAGAGAAGAGAGTGAATCACTAAGTAATTTACAGCATGATATGAAATTAATAATTAGGCCTGCTGACAAAGTAGGTCCATTGATTGTTATGGATAGAAGTTATTATAAACAAACAATGGAAGCTATGTTAAATGATGTGAATGTATATGAAAAAATAGATGTGGGACAACTAGATAAATGTATTATGAACATCAATGACACTATTTATGACTGCTTACAATGTCGCATTATAACACAAGAGTTATTTGAATTTTTATTAGTTAAGGAACCTCTTATACCCATTATCCAGGGAACTCCAAAAATACATAAGAACCCCACAGTACCACCCATGTGACCTGTAGTCACAGGGAGGGGATGGTGCACTGAACCTCTCTCATTATTTGTGGAAAAACACCTTAAACCTGTGTTAAGTAGAAATAGATATGTGTTATGTGACACAAAACAGTTTTTGGGAGACTTGTACCAATTCCTAAATTCTAGGGAGAGTAGGGATGGGTATTTAGCTCCTAGCTCCCCTGGTCCTGAAAGTAGCACCCCTATAAACCTACCTGCGTTCAGCTTCCAACCAGTTGCCACTTCACTTATCCGTACCTTGATCAAAAAATTAAAACCCACTACACTTTCTGCTGATCAACTCCCTGCCGAGTACCTACAAAAATCAGCTGATGCTATTGCTTACCCCGTCTCAATACTAATCAATTGAACCATAGTAGAAGCTAAAATTCCCACCATCTGGAAAATATCCTATGTAATCCCACTTCACAAAGGAGGCAGCTCTACTGAATTCTCCAATTATAGGCCAATAGCTATACTCTCTCCACTTGCAAAGATTATGGAAAAATGTATTCATAGACAATTCATGCACCACCTAATCCAAAATCGCCTTATGGCAGACACTCAGCATGGCTTCCATCCTCATCACAGCACTACTTCAGCCCTCCTAGCCTTTACTAACACCATAAACCATAATCGCAACAATAATTATATATCCTCAGCCCACTTTTTGGATCTTTCCAAGGCATTCGATATGGTTGATCACCAACATTTAATCCACACCCTGCAAACATTCTGTCTAGATACTGGAGCCCTCCAAAGGTTTCAATCCTACCTGAATGGTCGACAGCAGGCTGTCCTCTGGCAGAACAAACTCTCTAACCTTCTACCTAACACCCTCGGAGTACCACAAGGCTCTATACTAGGGCCCTTGCTGTTCTCCATCTTCATTAACGACCTTTATACTGTCATTCCAAAGGTCAGCTGTATCCAATATGCTGATGACTCTACTCTGATTTGCTCAGCCACATCTCCAGTAGAGTTATGGTCAGCTACCCAGACCACCTTTAATACAATAGAAAACTGGCTTTCTGAACATCATCTGATCCTAAATCCCAAAAAAACTAAAATGCTGTTATTTTCACCAACACGTAGGTCTACCACTTTCACCTTTACCATAAAATCAAATGATGGCACAATAATCTCCCCTGACCCATCTACAAAATTATTAGGTGTCATCATAGACAATAATCTCAAATTTGATCTACATGTTAACCAAACTATCAAAATCATCAATAAAAAACTAGGGTCACTTTACAGAATAAAAGCCTTCCTAACCCCTCCAGCTAAAATTGCCATAGCTTGCTCTCACCTTCTTTCAACCCTTCTGTATGCATCCCCTCTACTCTCGAATTTGAACAAGACTGTCCTTAACAAACTCTCAATTTGCTACAACCACATTGACAGGTTTGCCACTGGGCTGCCTTTTAGGACACATCATTGCATCAATCTAAATCAGCTTGGTTGGCTTGAACTACCTAGCCTAATCCAGTATAACCAACTGATTATGGCCTATAAAATCCTCTATAATCCGGACAATACTCCTGCACTTAAAAATATTATCACCCCCTATAACAATCCTAGACCGCTTCGAAACTCTAACAAACTACTAATTCAGACTAGCAAAATTAATAACACAGCCGGTGATTCTCTCTTTGCAAACTCTGTAAGTAGATCCTGGAACTCTCTTCCAGCTGATATTACCTTACTTTCCACCTTAGGTCAATTTAAAACTAGAATCAAACAACATTTGTCACTTAACTGGCTATGTCAATGTATCAAGCCTGGCTAACTCGAATGTGTAAAAATCTGTTAACCAGTTTATTGTGTAATTTAATTTAATCCTGACTTGTGCTCAGGACTAACTTTAACCTGTGGAACTTGTTTAACTTGCTTACTTATGTAATCTCTGTAAATAGTCTGTTTGTAATATGTAATGCTGGTATTATGTAATGCTGTATCTGCTTACCCTTGGAGCTTTTCTCCCCGGGCCTCCGCTGAAAATGGACATGCATCCAGTCGGACTATCCCGGTCAACAAATGTAAAATAAAAATAAAAAATAAATTTATTAGTAACATTGTATGTCCAATCCCTATTCACAGTCATATCTAATGAACAAGGAGTAGATATGCTGCTTAGACAATATTTAATGAATGATGGACAGCTGGAACCCAAGTTTATAGATTTACTATCTCTGTTGGTGGAACTCATATAAGAGAATAAAATTTCCTTATTTGAACATACATTATACAGGCAATTAGATGGCATATCTATGGGCACCTCATGTGCCAATGGCTATGCCAACATTGTCATGGCTCAATGGGAGAAGCATCACCTACTAGGTTTTGAAACTTGAGGAAGTATAGCATTTTATCATAGGTTTGTAGATGACCTCTTCCTTTTAGGGGAGGAGGACATTGCAACTATACAACAGTTCATTCATAATATTAATAGGAGCATTAACTTCTTGAAATTTACCATGAATAAGGTTTATGACACAACAGACTTCCTGGATGTAAGTATTAATCAGGACCTGGGGGGCAATTTTAACGCAAAAATATATAGGAAAGGATGTTATGGAAACAATTACCTTCATTGACATAGTATGCATCCAAAGCATATATTTAAAAATATCATAAAAGGACAGGGACTGAGAACCTTTAGGTTGACTACAAATGAAAGTGGCCTGGATGGGGAGTTAGTAGGTCTGAAGAATACATTTTTGTATAGAGGATATAAGGAAGATGAAGTTAATGATGGGCTGTCTATGGTTCCAAGGCTATGGGAGACTATAGGAAAGCCTTATTTTTCAGAACAGAGTGAAATGGCACCACCAGGTCAAGAACAAGCTGCCCCTAGGTTAGTGAGAATACCAATTATCTACTCAAGCAATGTGAATCTCATGCCAGAAATTTATAGGAAGAACTGGGCAGTATTTTGTTCTGAAGATGGAATTAGATTGTGGGAGACAACCCCACCTTTGCCTATAAAAATAAAAAATCTTTAAAAAGGTTATTATGTCACCCCAGACACTCATCAGATAATTCCTATAATATTAACAGAGGCACTTTTCCCTGTTCCAGCTGTAATTTTTAACAGTATATTGATAGCAGTAACACTTTTGTTCATCCTGATACAGGGAAGACAATAGAGTTTAGAGTGCAGTAGGCATGATCTCCAGAGAACAGTTAAATTAAATACCAAAGCTTGTAATACGGAAATGCATCAAGTAAAATCAAGCTAAAGAAAGCAAAAACAGGTACTTATAATCAAGCAAAGTCTCTCTCTCTTCTTTCTGCTGCTGTAGAACTCTGCAGGACACCCAAAAAGGATCAGCTGGGGTAAAACAAGCCAAAACCCGCTCAAACACGGGTTTTTATGTCAGAAAGTTGAAAGGGATAGAAGCAGCCCAAAAGGGCCAATAAAATACAGTTCTTGAGCTGGAAACCACTCTTCTAGCAATAGATAGGCTGCTCAGAGAGTACCACTCCCACTGACAAGCAGAAGAACTTCCTACTATCTTTGCAAGGTCTGGAGAACTCAGAACACAAAATACAGTCCTGTAATCACCAAATTTGAGATCTGGGGTATTCTAGTTTGAAAAAAGGTGGGAAACCAGCAAGAATATATGATTTTTGGGGGGGGGGGTTTGTTACAGAAATAGAAATACAGTAAATGCAGTAGTAAACTTTACTTATAAGGCTCTAAAAGGCTAACGCACTTGAGTGTGTAGCCTGTAACAGTAAATGCACTTGAAAAAAAAAAAAAACGATTTAATAACACAAAATACAGCCCTGAAATCAGCAAATCTGAGATCAGGTCTATTCTAGTTTGAGAAAAAGTCAGGAAACGATGAAGTAGAGAGGCATTTTTGAGTTTTTGTTGTTTTTTAGTTACAGAAACAGAAATACAGTAAATGCAGTAGTAAACTTCACTTATAAGGCTCTAAAAGGCTAACGCGCTTGAGTATGTAGCCTGTAACACTAAATGCAGTTGGAAAAAAAAAATGATTTAATAAAGTGCAGAAGGCAAAATCAGCAGAAAACTGTTAAATTAAGTATTAAAGCTTGTAAAACAGGTGTAATAAAGTACATCAAGCAGAATCAAGCTAAAGAAAGTAAAAACAGATACTTATAATCAAGCAACGTCTCTCTCTCTCTCTCTTCTTTCCGCTGCTCGACCAGGATCCACTGAGATAAAACAAGCCAAAACCCGTGTGAGCATGTTTTTTTAAGTCAGAAAGTTGAAAGGAAAAGAAGCAGCTGAAAACAGCCAATAAAATACAATTCCAGAGCTGGAAACCACTCATGTAGTGATAGATAGGCTGCTCAGAACTTACTACTCCCACTGATAAGTAGAAAGACATCCTACTATCTCTGCAAGGTCTGGACAACTCAGAACACAAAATACAGTCCTGAAATCAGCAAATCTGAGATCTTGGATATTCTAGTTTGAGAGAATGGGGGGAAACAAGCAAGTAGATAGGACTTTTTTTTGTTACAGAAACAGAAATACAGTAAATGCAGTAGTAAAATTCACTTATAAGGCTCTAAAAGGCTAACTCACTTGAGTGTGTAGCCTGTAACAGTATATGCAGTTGAAAAAAATCATTTAATAAAGTGGAGTAGGTAAAATCAGAAGAGAACAGTTAAATTAAATACCAAAGCTTGTAAAACAGCTGTAAAAAATTGCGGTAAGCAAAATCAAACTAAAGAAAGCAAAAACAGGTACTTATAATCAGCAAAGTCTCTCTCTTCTTTCTGCTGCTGTAAAACTCTGCAGGATGCCCAAAAAGGATCCACTGAGGTAAAACAAGCCAAAGCACATGCAGACATGGATTTTTAAGTCAGAAAGTTGAAAGAGATAGAATCAGCCAAAACAGCCAATAAAATACAGTTCCTGAACTGGAAATCACTCCTATAGCAATAGATAGGCTGCTGAGAGCTTTCCATTCCCACTGAAAAGTAGAAATGCTTCCTACTATCTCTGCAAGGTCTGGCCATCTCAGAACACAAAATATAGTCCTGAAATCAGCAAATCTTAGATCCAGAGTATTCTAGTTTGAGAAAATGGTGGGAAACTAGCAAGTACATAGGACTTTTTTTTTTTGTTACAGAAACAGAAATACAGTAAATGCAGTAGTAAAGTTTAAATTCACTTATAAGGCTGTAAAAGGCTAACTCACTTGAGTGTGTAGCCTGTAACAGTAAATGCAGTTGAAAAAAAAATAATAAAGTGCAGTAGGCAAAATTAGGAAAGAACAGTTAAATTAAATACCAAAGCTTGTAAAACAGCTGAAATAAAATGTGGTAAGCAAAATCAAACTAAAGAAAGCAAAATCAGGTAGTTATAATCAAGCAAAGTCTCCCTCTCTCTTCTTTCTGCTGCTGTAGAACTCTGCAGGATGCCAAAAGAGGATCCGCTGAGGTAAAGCAAGCCAAAACCCATGCAAAAACATGTTTTTAAGCCAGAAAGTAGAAAGAGATAGAAGCAACCAAAAACAGCCAATAAAATACAATTACTGAGCTGGAAACCACTTCTTTAGCGATAGGTAGGCTGCTCAAAGCTTACCACTCCTACTGAGAAGCAGAAAGACTTCCTACTATCTCTGCAAAGTTTGGACAACTCAGAACACAAAATACAGTCCTGAAATCAGCAAATCTGAGATTGGATTATTGTAGTTTGAGAAAAATGTGGGAAATGAGAAAGTAGATAGGATTTTTTTTGTTTTTGTTTTTTGTTAGAAAAACAGAAATATAGTAACTACAGTAGTAAAATTCACTTATAAGGTTCCTAAAAGGGTAGCACACTTGATTGTGTAGCCTGTAACAGTAAATGCAGTTGAAAAAATGATTTAATAAGTGCAGTAGGCAAAATCAGCAGAGAAAAGTTAAACTGAATACCAAAGTTTGTAGAAAAGCTGTAGTAAAGTGCGGCCAGCAAAATCATGCCAAAGAAAGCAAAAACATGTACTTATAATCAGGCAAAGTCTCTCTGTCTTCTTTCTGCTGCTGTATAACCCTGCAGGATTTGCTGAGGTAAAACAAGCTAAAACCCATACAAACATTACTTTTTAAGTCAGAAAGTTGAAACGGATAGAAGCAGTCAAAAACGGTCAATAAAATACAATTCCTGAGCTGGAAACCACTCTTCCAGCAATAGATAGACTGCTCAGAGCCTAACAGTCCCAATGATAATCAGAAGGACTTCCTACTATCTCTGAAAGGTCTGGACAACTCAGAACACAAAATACAGTCCTGAAATCAGCATCTGAGATCTGGGGTATTCTAGTTTGAAAAAACTGTGGGAAACAAGCAAGTAGATAGGACTTTTTTGTTGTTACAGAAACAGAAATACAGTAAATGCAGTAGCAAAATTCACTTATAAGGCTCTAAAAGGCTAATGCACTTGAGTGTGTAGCCTGTAACAGTAAATGCAGTTGAAAAAAAAAATGATTCAGTAAAGTGCAGAAAGCAAAATCAGCAAAGAACTGTTAAATTAAATACCAAAGCTTGTAAAACTGGTGTAATAAAGTACATTCAGCAAAATCAAGCTAAAGAAAGCAAAAAACAGGTACTTATAATCAAGCAACTTCTCTCTTTCTCTCTCTCTCTCTCTCTCTTCCTTCTGCTGCTGTAGAACTCTGCAGGACACCCAACCAGGAACCGCTGAGATAAAACAAGCCAATACCCATGTAAACACAGGTTTTTAAGTCAGAAAGTTGAAAGGAAAAGAAGCAGCCCAAAATGGCCAATAAAATACAATTCCAAAGCTGGAAACGACTCCTGTAGTGATAGATACACTGCTCAGAGCTTTCCACTCCCACTCCCACTGATAGGTAGAAAGATCTCCTACTATCTCTGCAAGGTCTGGACAACTCAGAACACAAAACACAGTCCTGAAATCAGCATCTGAGATCTGGGGTATTCTAGTTTGAAAAAATTGTGGGAAACAAGCAAGTAGATAGGACTTTTTTGTTGTTACAGAAACAGAAATACAGTAAATGCAGTAGCAAAATTCACTTATAAGGCTCTAAAAGGCTAATTCACTTGAGTGAGTAGCCTGTAACAGTAAATGCAGTTGAAAAAAAAAAACAATTTAATAAAGTGCTGTAGGCAAAATCAGGAAAGAACAGTTAAATTAAATACCAAAGCTTGTAAAACAACTGTAATAAAGTGCAGTAAGCAAATCAAACTAAAGAAAGCAAAAACAGGTAATTATAATCAGGCAAAGTCTCTCTCTCTCTCTTCTTTCTGCTGCTGTAGAGCTCTGCAGGACACCCAAAGAGGATTCACTGAGGTAAAACAAGCCAAAACCCACTCAAACATGGGTTTATGTCAGAAAGTTGAAAGGGATAGAAGCAGCCTAAAAGGGCCACTAATATACAATCTTGAGCTGGAAACCACTCCACTAGCAATAGATAGGTGGCTCAGAGCTTACCACTCCCACTAATAAGCATATTTTCCTACTATCTCTGCAAGGTCTGGACAACTCAGAACACAAAATACAGTCCTGTAATCACCAAATTTGAAATCTGGGGTATTCTAGTTTGAGAAAAAGGTGGGAAACCAGCAAGTAGATATGATTTATTTATTTTTTTTTGTTACAGAAAAAATATACAGTATATGCAGTAGTAAAATTCACTTATAAGGCTCTAAAAGGCAAGTGCACTTGAGTGTATAGCCTGTAACAGTAAATGCAGTTGAAAAAAAATGATTTATTAAGGAGCAGAAGGCAAAATCAGCAGACAACAGTTAAATTAAATACCAAAGCTTGTAAAACGGGTATGATAAAGTATGTCAAGCAAAATAAAGCTAAATAAAGTAAAAACAGGTACTTATAAACAAGCAAAGTATCTCTCTCTCTCTCTTCTTTCTGCAGCTGTAGAACTCTGTAGGACACCCAAACAGGATTTGCTGAGGTAAAACAAGTAAACACCCATGCAAACACAGTTTTTAAGTCAGAAAGTTGAAAGGGATAGCAGCATCCCAAAACGGCCAATAAAATACAATTCCTGAGCTGGAAACAACTCCTATAGTGATAGATAGGCTGCTCAGAGCTTATGACTCCCATTGATAAGCAGAAGAACTTCCTACTATCTCTGCAAGGTCTGGACAACTCAGAACACAAAATACAGTCCTGAAATCAGCAAATTTGAGATATGGGGTATTTTAATTTGAGAAAAAGGTGGGAAATGAGCAAGTAGAGAAGATTTTTTTTTGTTTTGTTTTTTGTTACAGAAACAGAAATACAGTAAGTGGAACAGTAAAACACACTTATAAGGTTCTAAAAGGCCAGCACACCTGAGTGTGTATCCTGTAACAGTAAATGCAGTTGAAAAAATGATTTAGTAAAGTGCAGTAGGTAAAATCAGCAGAGAAAAGTTAAATGAAGTACCAAAGCTTGTAAAACAGCTAAAATAAAGTGCATCAAGCAAAATCAAGCCAACAAAAGCAAAAATTTGAAGTTATAATCAAGCAAAGTCTCTCTCTCTCTTCTTTCTGTCTCTGTAGAACTCTGCAGGATGCCCAAAGAGGATCTGCTGAGGTAAAGCAAGCCAAAACCCATGCAAACACTTGTTTTTAAGCCAGAAAGTAGAAAGTGATAGAAGCAGCCAAGAAAAGCCAATAAAATACAATTCCTGAGCTGGGAACCACTCCTCTACCGATAGATAGGCTGCTCACAGCTTACCACTCCCACTGATAAGCAGAAAGACTTCCTACTATCTCTGCAAAGTCTGGACAACTCAGAACACAAAACACAGTCCTGAAATCAGCAAATCTGAGACTGGATTATTGTAGTTTGAGAAAAATGTGGGAAAAAAAAAGTAAATAGGACTTTTTTTTTTTTGTTAGAGAAACAGAAATACAGTAACTACATTAGTAAACTTCACTTATAAGGTTCCTAAAAGATAGCACACTTGATTATGTAGCCTGTAACAGTAAAAGCAGTTGAAAAAATTATTTAATAAGAGCAGTAGGCAAAATCAGCAGAGAAAAGTTAAACTAAATACCAAAGTTTATAGTACGGCTGTAGTAAAGTCTGGCCAGCAAAATCATGCCAAAGAAAGCAAAAATATTTACTTATAATCAAGCAAAGTCTCTCTGTCTTCTCTCTGCTGCTGTAGAACTCTGCAAGATGCCCAAACATGATTTGCTGAGGTAAAATAAGATAAAACCCAAGGAAACAAGGGTTTCTAAGTCAGAAAGTTTAAAGGGATAAAGGCAGACCAAAACGACCAATAAAATACAATTCCTGCACAGGACATCACTCCTCTAGCAATAGATAGGCTTCTCAGAGCAAACCACTCCCATTGATAAGGAGAAAGATTTCCTACTATCTCTGCAAGGTCTGGAAAACACAAAACACAAACTACAGTACTGAAATCAGCAAATCTGAGCTCCAGGGTATACTAGTTTGAGAAAACGGTGGGAAACGTGCAAGTAGATACGGTGGGGTTTTTTTTTTGTTAAACAAACAGAAATACAGCAAGTGCAGTAGTAAAATTCACTTATAAGGCTGTAAAAGGCTAACTCACTTGAGTGTGAAGTCTGTAACAGTAAATGCAGGTGAAAAAATGATTTAATAAAATGCAGTAGACATAATCAGCAGAGAACAGTTAAACTGAACACCAAAGCTTGTAATACGGAAGTGCATCAAGCAAAATCAAGCTAAAGAAAGCAAAAACAGGTACTTATAATCAATCAAAGTTTCTCTCTCTCTTCTTTCAGCTGCTGTAGAACTCTACAGGACACCCAAAGAGGATCCACTGAGGTAAAACAAGCCAAAACCCTCAAACATGGGTTTTTATGTCAGAAAGTTGAAAGGGATAGAAGTAGCCTAAAAGGGCCAATAAAATACAGTTATTGAGCTGGAAACCACTCCTCTAGCAATAGATAGGCTGCGCAGAGCTTACCACTCCCACTGATAAGCAGAAGAACCTCCTACTATCTCTGAAAGGTCTGGGCAACTCAAAATACAAAATGTAGTCATGAAATCAGCAAATCTGAGATCCAGACTATTCTAGTTTGAGAAAAAGTTGAGAAATGAGCATGTAGATAGGACTTTTGGAGTTTTTGTTTTTGATTTTTGTTACTGAAACAAATAAAGTAAATGCAGTAATATAATTCACTTATAAGGCTCTAAAAGGCTAGCTTACTTGAGTGTGTAGCCTGTAACAGTAAACACAGTTGAAAACACGATTTATTAAAGTGCAGTAGGCACAATCAGCAGAGAACATTTAAATTAAATACCAAAGCTTGTAAAATGGCTGTAAGAAAGTGTGTCAATCAAAATCAAGCTAAAGAAAGCAAAAAGAGGTACTTAAATCAAACAAAGCCTCTCTCTCTCCTCTTTCTGCTGTTGTAGAACTCTGCAGGATGCCCAAAAAGGATCCGTTGAGGTAAAACAAGTCAAAACACATGCAAAGATGGGTTTTTAAGTCAGAAAATTGAAAGGGATAGAAGCACCCCAAAACAGCCAATAAAATACAATTCCAGAACTGGAAACCACTCCTCTAGTGATAGATAGGCTGCTCAGAGGTTACCACTTCCACTGAAAAGCAGAAAAACTTCCTACTATCTCTGCAAGTCTGGACAACTCAGAACACAAAATATAGACCTGAAATCAGCAAATCGGAGATCCTGGGTATTCTAGTTTGAGAAAATG
Organism: Protopterus annectens; assembly: GCF_019279795.1. Taxonomy (NCBI): domain Eukaryota; kingdom Metazoa; phylum Chordata; order Ceratodontiformes; family Protopteridae; genus Protopterus; species Protopterus annectens. Next base: position 853,531,767 of record NC_056735.1, on the reverse strand, counting down.
TCAGGAAACAAGCAAGTAGATAGGACTTTTTTTTGTTACAGAAACAGAAATACAGTAAATGCAGTAGTAAAATTCACTTATAGGGCTCTAAAAGGCTAACTCACTTGAGTATGTAGCCTGTAACAGTAAATGCAGTTGAAAAAATGGTTTAGTAAAGTGCAGTAGGCAAAATCAGAAAAGAACAGTTAAATTAAATACCAAAGCTTGTAAAACGGCTGTAATAAAGTTCGGTAAGCAAAATCAAGCTAAAGAAAGCAAAAACTGTTACTTATAATCAAGCAAAGTCTCTCTCTCTTCTTTCTGCTGCTGTAGAACTCTGCAGGAGGCCCAAAGAGGATCCGCTGATGTAAAACAAGACAAACACCCATGCAAACACAACAAAAGTCAGAAAGCAGAAAGGGATAGAAGCAGCCAAAAACAGCCAATAAAATACAATTCCTGAGCTGGAAACCACTCCTCTACTGATAGATAGGCTACTCACAGCTTACCCAGTCCCACTGATAATTAGAAAGACTTCTTACTATCTCTGCAAAGTCTGGACAACTCAAAACACAAAATACAGACCTGAAATCAGCAAATCTGAGACCTGGATTATTCTAGTTTGAGAAAAAGGTAGGAAACGAGCAAGTAGAGAGGATTTTTTGTTTTTGTTTTTTTTTACAGAAACAGAAATACAGAAAATACAGTAGTAAATTTCACTTATAAGGTTCCTAAAAGGGTATCCCACTTAATTGTGTAGCCTGTAACAGTAAATGCAGTTGAGAAAATGATTTAACAAAGTGCAGTATGCCAAATTAGCAGAGTACAGGTAAACTGAATATCAGAATGGCTGTAGTAAAGTGCAGCCAGCAAAATCAAGCTAAAGAAAGCAAAAAACATGTACTTATAATCAAGCAAAGTCTCTCTGTCTTCTTTCTGCTGCTGCTGTAGAACTCTGCAGGATGCCCAAACAGGATTTGCTGAGGTAAAACAGGCCAAAATCTGAGCAAACATGGATTTTTAAGTCAGAAAGTTGAAAGGGATAGAGGTAGCCCAAAATGGCCAATAAAATACAATTCCTGAACAGGACACCACTCCTCTAGCAATAGATAGGCTGCTCAGAGCTTACCTCTCCCATTGCTATGAAGAAAGACTTCCTACTATTTCTGCAATGTCTGGACAACACTGAACACAAAATACAGTCCTGAACTCAGCAAATGTGAGATCAGGACTATTTTAATTTGAGAAAAAAGCAGGAAACAAGCAAGTAGATACATTTTTTGTTACAGAAACAGAAATACAGTAAATGCAGTAGTAAAATCCACTTATAAGGCTCTAAAAGGCTAACACACTTCAGTGTGCAGCCTGTAACAGTAAATGCCATTGAAGAAAATGATTTAATAAAGTGCAGTAAGCAAAATCAGCAGGGTAAAGTTAAATTAAATACCAAAGCTTGTAAAACTGCTATAATAAAGTACGGTAAGCAAAATCAAGCTAAAGAAAGTAAAAACAGGTACTTATAATCAAGCAAAGTCTGTCTCTCTCGCTCTCTCTCTTCTTTCTGCTGCTGTAGAAGGCTTTAGGACACCCAAACCAGATCTGCTGAGGTAAAACAAGTCAAAACGCACACAAACACAGGTTAGAAAATTGAAAGGGATAGAAGCAGCCAAAAACGGCCAATAAAATAAAATTCCTGAGCTGGAAACCACTCCTCTAGTGATAGATATGCTGCTCAGAGCTTACCACTCCCACTGATAAGCAGAAGAACTTCCTACTATCTCTGCAAATTCTGGACAACTCACAACACAAAATACAGCTGGGCGTAGCTTCATTGAAGGTTGTGCGTCAGGGCTGGCAACTCAGTACGTAAAAATCTACTGCCAATCATTAGTGGACCGGAGTTCCACTGTGGTGACCCCTAACCGGGAAAAGCCGAAAGATACAATAACAGGTAGGCAAAATCAGCAGAGAACAGTTAAATTAAATACCAAAGCATGTAAAATGGCTGTAATAAAGTGTATCAAGCAAAATCAAGCTAAAGAAAACAAAAACAGGTGCTTGTAATCAAGCAAAGTGTCTCTCTCCTCTTTCTGCTGCTGTAGAACTCTGCAGGATGCCCAAAAAGGATCTGCTGAGGTAAAACTAGACAAAACACATGCAAACATGTTTTTTTAAGTCAGAAACTTGAAAGGGACAGAAGCAGCCCAAAACAGCCAATAAAATACAATTCCAGAACTGGAAACCACTTCTCTAGTGATAGATAGGCTGCTCACAGGTTACCACTCCCACTGAAAAGCAGAAAGACTTCCTACTATGTCTGCAAGGTCTGCACAACTCAGAACACAAAATACAGTCCTGAAATCAGCAAATCTGAGATCCGGGGCACTCAAGTTTGAGAAAAAGAGTGAGCAAGTAGAGAGGTTTTTTTTTTTTTTTTTTTACAGAAACAGAAATACAGTAAATGCAGCAGTAAAATTCATTTATCAAGCTCTAAAAGGCTAGCACACTTGAGTGTGTAGCCTCTAACAGTAAATGCAGTTGAAAAAATATGATTTAGTAAAGTGCATTAGGTAAAATCAGCAGAGAACAGTAAAATTAAATACCAAAGCTTGTAAAATGGGTGTAATAAAGTGTGTCAAGCAACATCAAGCTAAAGAAATCAAAAACAGGTACTTATAATCAAGCAAAGTCTCTCGCTCTTCTTTCTGCTGCTGTAGAACTCTGCAGGTGGCCCAAAGAAGATCCACTGAGGTAAAAGCCAAAACCCATGCAAACACAAGATTTTAAGTCAGAAAGCAGAAAGGGATAGAAGCAGCCAAAAACAGCCAATACAATACAATTCCTGAACTGGAAACAACTCCTCTAGGGATAGATAGACTGCTCACAACTTACCCACTCCCACTGGTAAGCAAAAAGACTTCTTACTATCGCTACAAAGTCTGGACAACTCAGAACATAAAATACAGTCTTGAAATCAGCAAATCTGAGACCTGGATTATTCTAGTTTGAGAAAAAGGTGGGAAATAAGCAAGTAGATAAGATTTTTTTGTTTTTGTTTTTTATTTTTATTTTTTTGTTACAGAAACAGAAAAAAGTAAATACAGTAGTAAAATTCACTTATAAGATTCCTAAAAGGGTATCACAATTGATTGTGTAGTCTGTAACAGTAAATGCAGTTGAAAAAATGATTTAATAAAGTGCAGTAGGCAAAATTAGCAGAGTACAGGTATACTAAATATCAACATTTGTAGAACGGCTGTAGTAAAGTGCAGCCAGCAAAATCAAGCTAAAGAAAGCAAAAACATGTACTTAGAATCAAGAAAAGTCTCTCTGTCTTCTTTCTGCTGCTGTAGAACTCTGCAGGATGCCCAAACAGGATTTTCGGAGATAAAATAAGCCAAAATCTGAGCAAACATGGATTTTTAAGTCAGAAAGTTGAAAGGGATAGAAGTGGCCCAAAATGGCCAACAAAATACAATTCCTGAGCAGAACACCACTCCTCTAGCAATAGATAGGCTGCTCAGAGCTTACCACTCCCATTGATAAGGAGAAAGACTCCCTACTATTTCTGCAATGTCTGGACAACACTGAACACAAAATACAGTCCTGAAATCAGCAAATCTGAGATCACGACTATTTTAGTTTGAGAAAAAAGTGGGAAACAAGCAAGTAAATAATTTTTTTTGTTACAGAAACAGAAATACAGTAAATGCAGTAGTATAATTCACTTATAAGGCTTTGAAAGGCCAACGCACTTGAGTGTGTAGCCTGTAACAGAAAATGCAGTTGAAAAAAATTATTTAATAAAGTGCAGTAGGCAAAATCAGCAGGGAACAGTTAAATTAAATACCCAAACTTGTAAAATGGCTATAATAACGTACGTTAAGCAAAATCAAGCAAAAGAAAGTAAACACAGGTATGTATAATCAAACAAAGTCTGTCTCTCTCTCTTCTTTCTGCTGCTGTAGAACTCTGTAGGACACCCAAACAAGTCATAACACACGCAAACACATTTTTATAAGTCAGAAAGTTGAAAGGGATAGAAGCAGCTCAAAACGGCCAATAAAATAAATTTCCTGAGCTGGAAACCACTCCTCTAGTGATAGATAGGCTGCTCAGAGCTTACCACTCCCACTGATAAGGAGAAAGACTTCCTACTCTCTCTGTAAGGTCTGAACAACACAGAATACAAAATACAGTACTGAAATCAACAAATCTGACATGAGGACTATTCTAGTTTGAGAAAAAAGTGGGAAACAAGCAAGTAGATACGATGTGTTTTTTTTTTGCTACACATACAGAAATGCAATAAGCACAGTAGTAAAATTCACTTATAAGTCTGTTAAAGGCTAACACACTTGAGTGTGAAGCCTGTAACAGTAAATGCAGGAGAAAAAAATGATTTAATAAAATGCAGTAGACATAATCAGCAGAGAACAGTTAAATTAAATACCAAAGCTTATAATACGGAAGCGCATCAAGCAAAATCTAGCTAAAGAAAGCAAAAACAGGTTCTTATAATCAAGCAAAGTCTCTCTCTCTCTTCTTTCTAATGCTGTAGAACTCTGCAGGACACCCAAACAGGATCCATTGACGTAAAACAAGCCAAAAACCCACTCAAACATGGGTTTTTATGTCAGAAAGTTAAAAGGGATAGAAGCAGCCCAAAAAGGCCAATAAAATACAATTCATGAGCTGGAAACCACTCCTCTAGCAACAGATAGGCTGCTCAGAGAGTACCACTTCCACTGATAAGCAGAAGAACTTTCTACTATCTCTGCAAGGTCTGGACAACTCAGAACACAAAATACAGTCCTGTAATCACCAAATTTGAGATCTGGGGTATTCTTTTTTTTTCAATAATTTTTATTTATTCTTTACACCAAAACAGAGCAGTAAATGACAAATAGCACATAAAGGAAAAACATATGAATATTAAGCAATTGTTACACATTGAAAGAAATGCAAAAAGAGGTTGATTAATCAAACAATACTATTTACACTATATACATAGATGCTTTCAAAATTCAGCATAGCAAAACAAAAAGGAAGAAATAAGTAGTTCTGCAAGAGTTATTATAAGTGCAATATTAAAGAGGAAAAGAAAAAACACTTGTAGGGGTTAGGGATGTATGATGTTGTGTAAAAGCTCCTAGTCATAATGAAGTATGAACATTGTGGTAAGTTATGCAAGAATAATATTATAGATTTGTTCCCATAACTTCCTAAATTTAATATTTTTGTCCCTTTTATTAATTATTATTTTTTGGGCTAATAGATGTTTAGTCGCCATCAATCTGAAGTTCTCTCATGAGTTATTAGTTGAGTTAAGCCAACTGGTCGCTATATAAAGTTTCATTAAAAGAAATATATTAATTAGGGTAACTGCTTGTTTTTGGGAGATATTATTTAGAAGGATATGTAGTAGAGTAAATTCCCAAGTGAGTGTGGTTGTTTGGTAGCTCGTCTTTTGTAATTGAAATTTAAGGGAATTCCAAAGTTTAAATACACATTTACAGCTCCAGAAAAGATGGAGTAGGTCGGCAGTTTGGTCTTTACAGTGTGGACAGAGTGGGGATTTCATAGGGTTAAATTTATGTAGAGTAGCAGGAGTGAAATATGTGTTGTTATAGATCATGAGTTGAGTAAAAGCCAATTTCTGAAGGGATATAGATTTTATTGTTAGGTTAATTGCCTGAATCAATTGATGGTTATCCATGGGAGAGAGGTTTTTTCTCCAGTATTCAGAAATAAGGATATACTCCTTGAATTTAATGTCTTTGATCATTTTGTATGTAAATGTAGTATTTTTTTTTGTTGAGAGAATGGTCTTCCAAAGTAAATTACAAGTTGCTATATCTTCATTGTTTATGCTAGTGCTGTGGAGATAGCTGATACATATTTCTTTAATCTGTCTCAGGATCAGTAAGTATGATTTGGGAAGGTTCAATTGGTTCCTTATTTCTTGCAAAGAGCAATTTAAATATGGATATATGTCTTGGATGGTTGTGTTTAATAGACAAGGGAAGTGGTTTAGGTTTAGAGTTTGGTTATTTTAAGATTCGGGTTTTTATGTAAGGGTTGTAATGTCATCATAGCTTGTAAAAGGTTTAGAGATTTGAAGAGTTTTTGTGTTAGTATAATGGAGTGTTTGAGGGGTTCTATTAAGTTACAAGATTTCATTAAACCGGTATTTAGAAATGGTAATGATTTGGGTTGATGTTCAGGCTTTTAATATGATTATGGTATATTCTTATTCAGTTTGGGTACCAAGCATTGTCTTTTGGGTTTTATTCAGCTATTTGTAAAACTCTATTGGTATTTATAATTAAATAGTATGTCTCAAAGATTGGAAGTTCTAGGCCACCTTTATTTTTGGAGGTTGTTAGTTTGTCATATGAGATTCTGTTTTTTTTAGATTCCCAGATGAATTTAGCAAACTCAGTGTGTATTTGCTTAAAGAAGTTATTGGGTATGGTTATCTGGGAATTCATGAAACTATATAGTAATCTGGGTAGGACATTCATTTTAATTACAGAAACTTTGGCCAAAAATGGTAACTTTAAATTTTTCCATCTATTAAGGTTTAGTGAAATGTCTAGCCATTTTTGCTTTATGTTGTTTGAGTAGAAATCTTTGTTGTTTGTAGAAAATGTGATACCTATGTAATTAATTACTTCTTCAGTTTTTAATTTCCCTATTAGTGGTAGAAGAGAGAATGGTTTAGGAGGTTTTAAGGGGAAAAATTTTAGTTTTTTTGAGGTTTAATTTGTAATTCGATATCATCGAGAAGTGTTCAATAGTGGATAATATTTTATTTACGTCCGAAATTGGTGTGGTACAATAAATATTCAGGTCATCAGCAAAAGCCGATAAGAAGACTTTGGTGTTGTAGATTATTGGGGGGTTATGGTATGTATTTTGTTTTATATTTAGGAAAAGAGGCTCAAGGTATATGTTAAAAAGTAAAGGAGATAAAGGGCAACCTTGCCGAGTTCCATTTTTAATAAAAATCCTATTTGACCAGGTTTTGTTAATGTATAAAGATGTATAGGGATTCTTATATAATATTTGCAGGGTTTTAATAAGTTTTTGGGGTATATTGAAGTAAGGCAAGGTTTGGAATAAAAATTCTAAATTTACTTTATCAAAGGCTTTATGGGCTTCAATGACAAGTACATATACATTTAGATTATTTTGATTAGCATATGAGATTAATGTATTAAGTGTTAATGTATTATTGCTCGTTTGCCTAGTTGTTGTAAAGCCCGACTGTTCGGGGAAAATAATTTTATCCATTATGTTTTTCAGTCTGTTTGCTAGTATGGATGTTAATATCTTAGTGTCAATATTTAATAGTGATATGGGTCTATAGCTATCTGGGTTTTTAGGGTCTGCTTTTTCTTTAAGTATAAAAATAGTTTTGGATGTGTTAAAGTGTATATCATTGATTTCATTATTTATTATATAGTTCAGTATATGAAATAGGATTTGGGCTATGGTGGGGTAAAAGTTTTGTAAAATTCTGTAGTGAGACCATCTGGGCTGGGGGCTTTATGTGATTTCATTTGCTGAATTGTTGAGGTTATTTCGTCAATAGAGATGGATTTGATTATTTTTTCTTGTTGATTTGGATCTAACTTCGGGAAATTGATATTTTGGAAAAAGCGTGATCTATCATCTTTTGAGGGTAGAGTTAATTGTTCTCCATAGGTTTGTGTATATATTAGTTTGAATGTTTTAATAATGTCTTCATTTTTAGTAAAGTCTTTGTCCTGATAGAGTATTTCAGATATTTGAGAGGTGGATTTGGTTTGGTTTATAATTCTGGCTGGAAGGAGTTTGGACTTCATTAGCATAGTTAGCTAGCATTTTAGTTTCATAAAATTATAGTTTATTGTTATGTAAAAGGTAAAGATCCTTTTGGAGTTTCAAGATTTCTGTTTCTGTTTGAGTATTAAAGTTAGTTACTAGATCGTGTTCGAGTAGTTGTATTTTGGTCTCCAAGTCCTGTTCCTCTTTAAGTTGACTTATTTTATAGTAAGCTGCTTTTTTAATAAATATTCCCCTAATTATCACTTTGGTTGCCACCCATCCAATATCCAGAGGTATTTGAGAATTCGGAATGTTTGATAGGGTTGACTTAAGAATAGATTTAATTTCATCAATTAACTCTTTTTTTGTTTAGAAGATTGGGGTTCAGGGACCAATTATAACCTCTTCTTATTATACAGTTTTTGGGGTTTCCATTAATATTTAGAGTAATTTTGGAGTGATCTGAGAGGTATCTAGTGTGTATGGACAATTTTGGATCTAAGGTAATGAGTGTTTCAGAGATTAAAAATAAATCTATTCTCGACCACATTTTATGGCATTTGGAGTAGAATGTAAATTTACTAGAATTATTTGAACTATCTCCATATTTAAAGGGATCATATAGTTTGTAATCATGTTTAAGTTAATTTAAAGCTAGCGATGCTTGTTTGTTATGTAGTAGAGTTATACTTGATTTGTCCTGTTCTGGATTTTGATATGAGTTCCAATTACCACCTAGGATCATATAATGGTTTTGGAATTGGTTCAGAATAGGGTATAATGATGCATAGAAGGAGTATTGATTATTACAAGGGGCATATAAATTTAGTAACAGCATGGGTTTAGAAAGATTTGGAGTTGAAAGAGTTACCTAGCACCATCTACCCTCTTTGTCCATTTTGGTTTCCAGAATTTTGTGTTGATAATGCTTTTTAATTATAATAGCTACCCCCGCACTGTTGGTTTTACCTTCAGAAGCTATAATTTCCCTTATCCATTTTTCCCCTCTGATTTCTGGCCATTGTTCACTGGTTAAATATGTCTCCTGGATTAGTATAAAATTTGCCTTCGCTTGTAGAGTGAGGTGTAAAAAAAGTTTTCTTTTCTTTTTGTTCTGGAGCCCTTTAATGTTCCATGAATCAAATTCCCACATTGAGGCGTTTGGTGTGTCGATAAAGTAAGAGTTGTATATTAAATAGAGATAATAGTTTTTGCTTACATTTTGATGAGGACAGATAAAGAAAGCATCTTATTATTCTCGTCCCAGCTCTGTGCCTAACCACTACCCCCACGGACCAGGAATAAAGTAGGGAATAATTAGTTATTGAGTTTACAAATCCATAGATCAATAGAGTATTTACATATTGTGTTTTGACATTTAAGTAAGAAATGAAGACGAGTATCCCTGCATGAGTTTTAACAACATTGACAAAGCTTAACAAACTGATTCCCTAAAAAACACTACTAATATATCCCTAGCTTCCTCAACAAGTTTCAATATAAAAAGTTATCACATCAGAGGTAAATTGTCCTAGAAGATTAACAGCAGATGAGATCACCCTCAAAAGTCAATATTAGAACCAATATTTACATATCTTATAACTGTAATCTATAAGAATTAAGTAATTATTTTTATTCTTAGTCTACCTAAGCTTGTTAATTCTTCACTTAAATCAACTAAAATGAACATTTACAAGTATTTTGAATGAGGGAAGGGGCCAGCTTCCTTCCCTTACCAGAATAAGAGACTAGAATATTCAGAAAGTAATCAAATAGATACAACTATCTGTGCCAAAATATGAGACTATGAATGTGAGTGCACATGGATACATACATGAATGTTTATATGACTAGGATTAACTTTAACAATTCCTTATAGGTATTGATGTTATTATTTGCACTCCTATTTTTTAGTCTGCAAACCTAGGATCCAAAACATTTGGTGTTATCCTTATAGGATAGATAATGCTGGTCTATAAAGGAACATCAGAAACAGAATGCTTAATCCCCTTATTCATCATATTTGGTGACTGACTGTCTGTGGCTGCTAGATTGGTATAGTAGGTTAAAGTTATGTGATGTGTCTCATTTTAGTTTATAGTGGGCTGAGAAGAGTGATTATTTAACACTAGAATGTGTATCTTTGGTTATATATGCTTTCCATTGCATCCAGTTTCTTTCACCTTACTTGACACTATTTTTGAAATAGTAAATCAAAAATCTGCAGTTTAAAGCAAATCATTCTCGGCTACTGCAAAGGTATGATACTTTCGTGCAGAAACACTCACTATAAAATAAAATATAATGATACTCTTCATGTTGCCAATGAACACTCTCATCTTGGTCCTTCTTACATGGATAATGCCCCATAATGAATATTATTACCTTAAGTAATAGGTAACTACCAGAAGGCGCTCCTGTTGTTCACGTCAGCATGAGAAGTTTGAGAGACAATTAGCCTGTATGCTTAAGCCTCTACTTATAAGCTAAATGTATTTGAGATGTAGGAGATGTGACTAAGACCAATCTATGCTAATGATAGGGAATACTTAGCACTTTTGATGTTAATCTGTGTGACAATGTAGAAGCTCTCAATGTGTACACTGGCTGGCAATGCAGGAAGGAGCCTCCTATTCTTCAAGGTGCAGTGATTATGGAATATTGTATAATATTATTCCTTCTAGACCTTGCTTCTGGGTCTGTGATCTTTGCTTGGATGTTTAGTATTTCAACATCATGAGAATCAGTTTTTTTTTTGTTAATAAGGATATTTTCTCCTCATTTTCAGTGATTTTAGCTTCAGATTTATCCATTCTGTCTATTATTTGTTTGAATGTATCCTCAAATGTTTGTAGTTGCAAAGATAGGTCTTTAATCACTTCTTGAATAGGAAGTAGTGCTGATTTGATATCCTCTAGGTTTGCTGGTTGATCCGGTTTGTTTCTGTTACCAGGTTTAGAGGCATCTGTCTGTTTTATTATTTTTTGTCTCTTAGAGTTTATGTCTTTCTCCGGAGATAGTAGGTCGGAAAGTTTAGTTTTGGATGTGGTAGTGTCCATATTTTTATCTTCTTTCGACATTTTGTAGAGATGGTATCCCCAGTTTTGTGTGTAGAAATCAGAGTTCAAGGTCTCACAGGCACACGGCTTATTCTTACTTCACTGAATCTGCTTCAATCTTAGTTGCTCAGTTGATAGATCAGTTTTTCCTTGATGATTTTGTTTAGATGTTAATTACAATTGAGATTTCAGAATATTTTGTTGAAATAGGTTCTGGTTTGTCTTCTGGGTTAATTTAATTCCAGTTGAATAGAAGAGCTAAGGATTAGCAGTGCTTACAGAACAGCGGCCATCTTTGACTCCCTGAGATCTGGGGTATTCTAGTTTGAGAAAAAGGTGGGAAACCAGCAAGAAGATATGATTTTTTTTTGTTTTTTTGTTTTTTGTGTTTTTTGTTACAAAAACAAATATACAGTATATGCAGTAGTAAAATTCACTTATAAGGCTCTAGAAGGCAAGCACACTGAAGTGTGTAGCCTGTAACAATAAATGCAGTTGAAAAAAACAATTTAATAAAGTGCAGTAGGCAAAATCAGCAGAGAACAGTTAAGTTAAATACCAAACCTTGCAAAAGGGGTGTAATAAAGTGTGGCAAGTGAAATCAAGCTAAAGAAAGCAAAAACAGATACTTATAATCAAGCAAAGGCTTTCTCTCTTCTTTCTGCTCTAGTAGAGCTCTTCAGGATGCCCAAACATGATCCGCAGAGGTAAAACAAGCCAAAACACATGCAAACATGGGTTTTTAAGTCAGAAAGTTGAAAGGGATAGAAGCAGCCCAAAATGGCCAATAAAATACAATTCCAGAGCTGGAAACCATTCTTCTAGCAATAGGTATGTGGCTCAGAGCTTAGCACTCCCACTGATAAGCAGAAAGACTTCCTACTATCTCTGCAAGGTCTGGTCAACTCAGAACACAAAATACAGCCCAAAAATCAGCAAATCTGAGATCTGGACTGTTCTAGTTTGAGAAAAAGGTGGTAAACAAGCAAGTAGTTAGGACTTTTTTTTTTGGGGGGGGTTGTTACAGAAACAAAAATACAGAAAATGCAGTAGAAAAATTCACTTATAAGGCTCAGAAAGGCTATTACACTTGAGTGTGTAGCCTGTAACAGTAGATGCAGTTGAAAAAAAATATTTAATAAAGTGCAGTAGGCAAAATCAGCAGAGAACAGTTAAATTAAATACCTAAGCTTGTAAAACAGTTATAATAAAGTATGTCAAGCAAAATCAAGCTAAATAAAGCAAAAACAGGTACTTATAATCAAGCAAAGTATCTCTCTCTCTCTCTCTCTCTCTCTCTCTCTCCCTCTGTCTTCTTTCTGCTGCAGTAGAACTCTGTAGGACATTCAAATAAAATACTATTCCTGAGTTGGAAACCACTCCTCTAGTGATAGATAGGCTGCTCACAGCTTACCCAGTCCCACTGGTAATCAGAAAGACTTCTTACTATCTCTGCAAGGTCTGGACAACTCAGAATACAAACTACAGCCCTGAAATCAACAAATCTGAGACCAGGACTATTCTAGTTTGAGAAAAAGGCAGGAAACGAACAAGTAGAGAGGACTTTTTTTTGTTTTGGCTGGACAATGCAGAACACAAAATACAGCCCAAAAATTAGCAAATCTGACATCTGGACTGTTCTAGTTTGAAAAAAAGGTGGTAAAACAAGCAAGTAGTCAGGACATTTTTTGGGGGGGGGTTTGTTACAGAAACCAAAATATAGTAAATGCAGTAGTAACATTCACTTCTAAGGCTGTAAAAGACTAGTGCACTTGAATGTGTAGCCTGTAACAGTAAATGCAGTTGAAAAAATGATTTAATAAAGTGCTGTAGGCAAAATCAGCAGAGAACTGCTAAATTAAATATCAAAGCTTGTAAAGCTGGTGTAATAAAGTACGTCAAGCAAAATCAAGCTAAAGAAAGCAAAAACAGGTACTAATAATCAAGCAACATCTCTCTCTCTCTCTCTCTTGTTTCTGCTGCTGTAGAACTCTGCAGGACATCCAACCAAGATCTGCTGAGATAAAACAAGCCAAAACCCATGCAAACATGGGTTTTTAATTCAGAAAGTTGAAAGGAATAGAAGCAGCCCAATATGCTCAATAAAATACAATTTCAGAGCTAGAAACCATTCCTGTAGTGATAGATAGGCTGCTCAGAGCTTACTACTCCCACTGATAAGCAGAAAGACCTCCTACTATCTTTGCAATGTCTGGACAACTCAGTACAGAAAATACAGTCCTAAAATCAGCAAATTTCATATCCAGACTATTCTAGTTTGAGAAAAAGGTGGGAAATGGGCAAGTAGATAGGATTTTTTTGTTTTGTTTGTGGCTACAGAAACAAATATACAGTAAAGGCAGTAGTAAAATCCACTTATAAGGCTCTAAAAGGCTAACGCACTTGAGTGTGTAGCCTGTAACAGTAAATGCAGTTGAAAAAAAAATGATTTAATAAAGTACAGTAGGCAAACTCAGAAGAGAACAGTTAAATTAGATACCAAAACTTGTAAAACAGCTGTAATAAAGTGTGGTAAGCAAACTCAAACTAAAGAAAGCAAATACAGGTAGTTATAATCAAGCAAAGTCTCTCTCTCTCTTCTTTCTGTTGCTGTAGAACTCTGCAGGATGCCCAGAAAGGATCTGCTGAGGTAAAACAAGCCAAAATCCATGCAAACACGAGTGTTTAAGTCAGAAAGTAGAAAGGGATAGAAACAGCCAAAAACAACCAATAAAATACAGTTCCTGAGATGGAAACCACTCCTCTTGTGATAGATAGGCTGCTCACAGCTTACCACTCCCTCTAATAAGTAGAAAGACTTCCTACTATCTCTGCAAAGTCTGGACAACTCAAAACACAAAATACAGTCTGAAATCAGCAAATTTGAGATCTGGTTTAGTCTAGTTTGAGAAAAAGGTGGGAAGTGAGCAAGTAGAGAGATTTTTTTGTTTTGTTTTTTTGTTACAAAAACAGAAATACAATAAATGGAGCAGTAAAATTGACTTATAAGGCTCTAAAAGGTTAGCACACTTGAGGGTGTAGCCTGTAACAGCAAATGCAGTTGAAAAAAACAATTTAATACAGTGCAGTAGGCAAAATCAGCAGAGAACATTTAAGTTAAATGCCAAAGCTTGTAAAACGGATGTAATAAAGTGCAGCAAGCAAAATCAAGCTTAAGAAAACAAAAATGGGTACTTATAATGAAGCAAAGTCTTTCTCTCTTCTTTCTGCTCTAGTAGAGCTCTTCAGGTTGCCCAAACAGGATCTGCTGAGGAAAACAAGCCAAAACACACGCAAATACAGTTTTTTAAGTCAGAAGTTGAAAGGGCTAGAAGCAGCCCAAAATGGCCAATAAAATAAAATCCCTGAGCTGGAAACCACCTCTCTAGCGATAGGTAGGCAGCTCAGAGCTTAACTCTCTCACTGATAAGCAGAAAGACTTCCTACTTTCTCTGCAAGGTCTGGACAACACAGAACACAAAATACAGCCCAAAAATTAGCAAATCTGAGATCTGGACTGTTCTAGTTTGAAAAAAAGGTGGTAAACAAGTAAGTAGTCAGGACATTTTTTGGGGTTTTTTTGTTACAGAAACCAAAATATAGTAAATGCAGTAGTAACATTCACTTATAAGGCTGTAAAAGGCTAGTGAACTTGAATGTGTAGCCTGTAACAGTAAATGCAGTTTAAAAAATTATTTAATAAAGTGCTGCAGGCAAAATCAGCAGAGAACTGCTAAATAAAATATCAAAGCTTGTAAAGCTGGTGTAATAAAGTACGTCAAGCAAAATCAAGCTAAAGAAAGCAAAAACAGGTACTAATAATCAAGCAACATCTCTCTTTCACTTCTTTCTGCTGCTGTAGAACTCTGCAGGACATCCAGCCAAGATCTGCTGAGATAAAACAAGCCAAAACCCATGCAAACATGGGTTTTTCATTTGGAGAGTTGAAAGGAATAGAAGCAGCCCAATGTGGTCAATAAAATACAATTCCAGAGCTAGAAACCACTCCTGTAGTGATAGATCAGCTGCTCAGAGCTTACTACTCCCACTAATAAGCAGAAAGACCTCTTACTATCTTTGCAAGGTCTGGACAACTCAGAACAGAAACTACAGCTGTAAAATCAGCAAATGTCATATCCAGACTATTCTAGTTTGAGAAAAAGGTGGGAAACGGGCAAGTAGATAGGATTTTTTTTTTGTTTTGTTTGTGGTTACAGAAACAAATATACAGTAAATGCAATAGTAAAATCCACTTATAAGGCTCTAAAAGGCTAACACACTTGAGTGTGCAGCCTATAACAGTAAATGCAGTTTTTAAAAACACGATTTACTAAAGTGCAGTAGACAAAATCAGCAGAGAACAGTTAAACTAAATACCAAGGCATGTAAAATGGCTGTAATAAAGTGCATCAAGCAAAATCAAGATAAAGAAAGCAAAAACAGGTACTTACAATCAAGCAAGGTCTCTTTCTCCTCTTTCTGCTACTGCAGAACTCTGCAGTATGCCCAAAAAGGATCCGCTAAAGTAAAACAAGCCAAAACACATGCAAACATAGGTTTTCAAGTCAGAAAGTTGAAAGGGATAGAAGCAGCCCAAAACAGACAATAAAATACAATTCCAGAACTGGAAACCACTCCTATAGCGATAGATAGGCTGATCAGAGGTTACCACTCCCACTGAAAAGCAGGAGGACTTCCTAGTATCTCTGAAAGGTCTGGACAACTCAGAGCACAAAATGCAGTCCTGAAATCAGCAATTCTGAGATTTGGGGTATTCAAGTTTGAGAAAATGTCAAGAAACAAGCAAGTAGATAGGACTTTTTTTTTGTTACAGAAACAGAAATACAATAAATGCAGTAGTAACATTCACTTATACGGATCTAAAAGGCTAACACTCTTGAGTGTGTAGCCTGTAACAGTAAATGCAGTTGAAAAAAATTATTTAATAAAGTGCAGTAGGCAAACTCAGAAGAGAACAGTTAAATTAGATACCAAAACTTGTAAAACAGCTGTAATAAAGTGCGGTAAGCAAAATCAAACTAAATAAAGCAAATACAGGTGGTTATAATCAAGCAAAGTCTCTCTCTCTTCTTTCTGTTGCTGTAGAACTCTGCAGGATGCCCAAAAAGGATCTGCTGAGGTAAAACAAGCCAAAATCCATGCAAACATGAGTGTTTTAAGTCAGAAAGTAGAAAGGGATAGAAACAGCCAAAAACAGCCAATAAAATACAATTCCTGAGATGGAAACCACTCCTCTTGCAATAGACAGGCTGCTCACAACTTACCACTCTCACTAATAAGTAGAAAGACTTCTTACTGTCTCTGCAAAGTCTGGACAACTCAAAACACAAAAAACAGTCTTGAAATCAGCAAATTTGAAATCCGGGTTAGTCTAGTTTGAGAAAAAGGTGGGAAGTGAGAAAGGAGAGAGGATTTTTTTTGTTTTTTGTTACAGAAACAAAAATACAGTAAATGCAGTAGTAAAATTCACTTATAAGGCTCTAAAATGCTAGTGCACTTGAGTGTGTAGCCTGTAACAGTAAATGCAGTTGAAAAAAATGATTTACTAAAGTGCAGTAGGCAAACTCAGAAGAGAACAGTTAAATTAGATACCAAAACTTGTAAAACAGCTATAATAAAGTGCGGTAAGCAAAATCAAACTAAAGAAAGCAAATACAGGTAGTTATAATCAAGCAAAGTCTCTCTCTTTCTTCTTTCTGCTGCTGTAGAACTCTGCAGGATGCCCAAAAAGGATCTGCTGAGGTAAAACAAGCCAAAATCCATGCAAACATGAGTGTTTTAAGTCAGAAAGTAGAAAGGGATAGAAACAGCCAAAAACAGCCAATAAAATACAATTCCTGAGATGGAAACCACTCCTCTTGCAATAGACAGGCTGCTCACAGCTTACCACTCTCACTAATAAGTGGAAAGACTTCTTACTGTCTCTGCAAAGTCTGGACAACTCAAAACACAAAAAACAGTCTTGAAATCAGCAAATTTGAAATCCGGGGTAGTCTAGTTTGAGAAAAAGGTGGGAAGTGAGAAAGGAGAGAGGATTATTTTTGTTTTTTTGTTACAGAAACAAAAATACAATAAATGCAGTAGTAAAATTCACTTATAAGGCTCTAAAATGCTAGTGCACTTGAGTGTGTAGCCTGTAACAGTAAATGCAGTTGAAAAAAATGATTTAATAAAGTGCAGTAGGCAAACTCAGAAGAGAACAGTTAAATTAGATACCAAAACTTGTAAAACAGCTGTAATAAAGTGCGGTAAGCAAAATCAAACTAAAGAAAGCAAATACAGGTGGTTATAATCAAGCAAAGTCTCTCTCTCTTCTTTCTGTTGCTGTAGAACTCTGCAGGATGCCCAAAAAGGATCCGCTGAGGTAAAACAAGCCAAAATCCATGCAAACATGAGTGTTTTAAGTCAGAAAGTAGAAAGAGATAGAAACAGCCCAAAACAGCCAATAAAATACAATTCCTGAGGTGGAAACCACACCTGTAGCAATAGGTAGGCTGCTCTGAGATTGCCACTCACACTGATAAGCAGAAATACATCCTACTATCTCTGCAAGGTCTGAACAACTCTGAACAAAAAATACAGCCCTAAAATCAGCAAATCTGAGATATGGGCTATTCTAGTTTGAGAAAAAGTCAGGAAACGAGCAAGTAGATTGGACTTTTTGGAGTTTTTTTTTGTTTTTTGTTATATAAAAAAATACAGTAAATGCAGTAGTAAAATTCACTTATAAGGCTCTAAAAGGCTAGCACACTTGAGTGTGTCACCTGTAACAGTAAATGCAGTTGACAAAAATGATTTAATAATGTGCAGTAGGGAAAATCAGCAAAGAACAGGTAAATTAAATACCAAAGCTTGTAAAACAGATGTAATAAAGTGTGTCAAGCAAAATCAAGCCAAAGAAAGCAAAACCAGGTACTTATAATCAAGCAAAGTCTCTCTCTCTCTCTTCTTTCCGCTGCTGTAGATCTCTGCAGGAAATCCAAAGAGGATCTGCTGAGGTAAAATAAGCAAAACTCCCAGCAAATATGGGTTTTTAAGTCAGAAAGTTGAAAGGGATAGAAGCAGTCAAAAATGGCAAATAAAATATAATTCCTCAGTTGGAAAACACTCCTCTAGCAATATATAGGCTGCTGAAAGCTTGCCACTTCCACTGATAAGCAGAAAGACTTCCTGCTATCTCTGCAAGGTCTGGACAACTCATATCACAAAATAGTCCTGAAATTAGCAAATCTGATATCCAGACTATTCTAGTTTGAGAAAAAGTCAGGAAATGAGCAAATACATAGGTTTTTTTTTTTACAGAAACAGAAATACAGTAAATGTGGTAGTTACATTCACTTATAAGGCTCTAAAAGGCTAGCGCACTTGAGTGTGTAGCCTGTAACAGTAAATGCAGTTGAAAAAAATTATTTA
This sequence comes from Protopterus annectens, assembly GCF_019279795.1. NCBI lineage: Eukaryota > Metazoa > Chordata > Ceratodontiformes > Protopteridae > Protopterus > Protopterus annectens. The sequence continues at coordinate 853,513,480 of NC_056735.1, read as the reverse complement.
ATAAAGTGCAGTATGCAAAATCAGCAGAGAATAATTAAATTAAATACCAAAGCTTGTAAAATGGCTGTAATAAAGTGCAACAAGCAAAACCAGCTAAAGAAAGCAAAAACAGGTACTTATAATCAAGCAAAGTCTCTCTCGCTCTCTTCTTTCTGCTGCTGTAGATCTCTACAGGACACCCAAACAGGATCTACTGAGGTAAAACAAGCTAAAACCTGTGCAAACACAGGTTTTTAAGTCAGAAAGTTGAGAGGGATAGAAGCAGCCCAAAACGGCCAATAAAATACTATTCCTGAGCTGGAAACAACTCCTATAGTGATAAATAGGTTGCTCAGAGCTTACTACTCCCACTGATAAGCAGAAAGACTTCCCACTATCTCTGCAAGGTCTGGACAACTCAGAACACAAAATACAGTCCTGAAATCAGGAAATCTGGGATGTGGACTATTCTAGTTTGAGAAAAAGGTGGGAAACGAGCAATTAGATAGGGCTTTTTTGTTTTTTTTTCTGTTTTTTGTTAGAGAAACGGAAATACAGTAAATGCAGTAGTAACATTCACTTATAAGGCTCTAAAAGGCTAGTGCACTTGAATGTGTAGCCTGTAACTGTAAATTCAGTTGAAAAAATGATTTAATAAAGTGCAGTAGGCAAAATCAGCAGAGAACAGTTAAATGAAATGCCAAAGCTTGTAAAATGGCTGTAATATACTGCGGCAGGCAAATTCAAGGTAAAGAAAGCAAAAAGAGGTACTTATAATCAAGCAAAGTCTCTCTCTCTTCTTTCTGCTGCTGTAGAACTCTGCAAGATGCCCAAACAGGATCCACTGAGGTAAAACAAGCCAAAGCTCACGCAAACACGGGTTTTTAAGTCAGAAAGATGGAAGGGATGGAAGCAGCCCAAAACGACCAATAAAATACAGTTCCTGAGCTGGAAACCACTCCTCTTGTGACAAATTGGCTGCTCAGAAATTTATCACTCACACTGATATCAGAAAGGCTTCCTACTATCTCTGCATGATCTGGACAACTCAGAACAGAAAATACCATCCTGAAATCAGAAAATCTGAGATCTGGACTATTCTAGTTTGAGAAAAAGCCTGGAAATGAGCAAGTAGATAGTATTTTTTTTTTGTTACAGAAACAGAAATATAGTAAATGTAGTAGTAAAATTCACTTATAAGGTTCTAAAAGGCTAGTGCACTTGGGTGTGTAGCCTGTAACAGTAAATGCAGTTGAAAAAATTATTTAATAAAGTACAGTAGGCAAAATCAGCAGAGAACAGTTAAATGAAATACCAAAGTTTGTAAAACAGATGCAATAAAGTGTGGCAAGCAAAATCAAGCTAAAGAAAGCAAAAACAGGTAGTTATAATCAAGCAAAGTCTATCATCTTTCTGCTGCTGTAGAACTCTGCAGGATGCCCAAACAGGATCCGCTGGTGTACTATATTACTAATCTGTTTCCTTCTTCATTCCATGCTTTCTCATTTATGCTTTTTATTCCTTTGCCTATTTTTATATATTCCATGTTTTCCTTTATCTCTAGCCATATTGCAAGCAAGATGATCAGAAAATCCTGTTTTACCTACCTTCCTTTCTCCTATAACAAAATCTTCTGATGCAATAAAATAATGTTTTAGTTCTGTATATACCCCTTTTGTAAGTCCGTTAAGTTTTCTCCCAAAGGTTTAACTTACCAGATCTTATAACTTCTAACATTTTCTTATATTATTTATTTTCTTTTTAAGCTGGCCTCTTAAATCACAATTAAAGTCTGCTGTTATTATTATAATCATATTTATCACTATATAGTCTAAAATCTGATGAAGTTAAGCTTTCACTTTCTATACAATTAGTATACGCATATAATGTTATTATTCTGTATACTTGCTCTTTTCATTTTAAATCCATAATGGTTAATTTTCCCATTTTTGCTACCGTTCCATCTAATATCTTTACTGTATTTCTACAGAATATGGGTATTCCAGAACATCTCTCATTTTTCAAGTTCCAGATGATCTTTTCTCCCCATAATTTCTCTGTAATCTTTCTTCATTTGTTAAAAATCTTGTCTTCTAATATAATTACAGCTATATCATATGTGTTACACCACTCCAAAATCCTTATTTTTCGTACTATTTTATTACTACTACTGTATTCACATTTACAGAAAGCACTCTAAAATTCAAAATTTTCCTTAGATTCATGCTTTCATAGCTTCATGGCTAATTTCTAGGCTATCTGTCTTAATGATGCATACTAATCCTAGTCAGTTTCCCTCCCACATTTGAGAATCAAACATTGTACCATGTATCTGTGAGTCAAACACCTTAACCATTGTATCATCCCCTAGCGATTAGCTGTGTATATTCTTTTTCATCCATTTCCTTTCTTTTTTCTTTTCGTAGTTGTCCCTTTAATGAATAGAATTCTCATTTTCTTTTACTATCTCCCAATTTATATCTTCTTCACTTATTTCAGCCTTCTTCTATGTCATCTTTATTATTTTTTTTTTCATCTAATGTTCCTTCCATTTCTATTACATCTAAAATTCCTTCTCTTTGTTCATTTTCTTTTCTTTTTTTCTTTTTCCTTACTCTTATTATCATTTTACAATCCATCCACAAATGTGCAGTTTTGTTACATTTATAACATTTCAATTCAAATTTTCGCATTTTGTCCCATTCTCCTCAAATATAACATTTTCTTTTGTCATAGTTATTTATCAAATGTTTTTCTTTTCCATAAAAAAAAACAAAAAACAAAAAAAAAAACATACTTTTGGTTGTCCCAAATATTTTATGATGCCCTTACACCCCTTCACATTTATCATGCTTGGTGTATGTATAGTTTTTTCTCTGTTTTAGTAGAATATTACAATCCCATCTACCAGTCCATAAACTCCGTTTGTAACAAACTTTTTGCAATGTCCAGTATTTCTTTACGTAAAGTTTTCAAATGTCCTTTTAAAGTCTTTCCTTCAACCTCTTTTCAAAAGTGCAAATTAATTTTCCTTTTTTGTTTCCCTGTTAAATGCTTTTATCAAACAAAGATTCCATGGGTTACAGTTTTTTCATATTCTCCAAGAAAATTTTCCATTAAAAAAAAACATTCTGGAATACAATGTCACAAAATATCTCTTTGTTAATAAGAATAAATACTCTAACCTCACATGCTTTACACCCAAAGGAGCTATTCAATTATCCCACACTTCATTCCAGTCCATTTCTTTGTCTTCATTACTTTGAATCTTTACCACATACTTCTGTTTTTTTTTTCATTTTCTTTTACCATTTACTTTTCTGCTACCCCCCCCCCCTTTGCCTTCTTTTACTTTTTCTGCATATATTTTCTTTCCCATCTCACCACTGTCATTCAGGATTCTCTGTGTCCTCCTTTTGTATTTTCTTCATAGTGTCCCCCCAGGAAATGTCTCTTTCAGTTTCTGGCTCACTCTGCATCACCATGTCTTTAAGTAAATCATGCCCCACCTCTCCCAACTGGAGTGTTGTAATTAATTATACATCCATCATTTGCTGACTGATCTCCATCAAACTGATTTCTTTGAAACACCTTCTCAGAATCCTGCACAAATTCTCCAGTCTCAGTATTGTCTTTTTCCTCCAGTTCTCTTATCAGCCCATTATCTCCTTCTCATTCCATTTGCTCCCTGTTTCCACAGGCCACCTATGTGGTTGGATTGGAAAGGGGAAGTGCTCATGCAAAATCAGCCCCATTCACAGCAATGATGAGTAGGGGAAGTTCCCCAATGCCCTGGTAAAATTTCCCATAGTAGTAGGACTCCCCTGAAGACAGGCATTGCAGCTATTCTAATGGGACTAACCTAGTCAATAGAGAATAAATAAATAAGGAAGTTGTCATCCTTCACTACTGCTCCCTTGTTATGTCTGTAATAGAGTATAATGCACCATCTGGCCTGTATTTGCATATGACCCACATACAGTATTTCCTCATTAAGACAATCAATGACATGGCTTCTTCGTGCCACACTGATTGCCTTAAATTGCTTTCTTTCTTTTCTAATTTCCTTAAAATGCTTGACAAGGGTCCTCTGTTTAGCCTAGGAGCTTTGAATGATCCAGTCCTATGCAATATCCTGCACTTCTACAAAACAAATAATACCCAAAAACATCTGCTTAAGAGAACTAAACTTCCATCAAAACATAAGTAGGACTCACTGGTTAGATACTCATCACTCCCAGTGAATCCCACTTTTATTGAATATACTCCCTTGGTTTTAAAGCAAAGTAGCTTCCTGATATTCTGTAATAGTACTTTGGATGAAGTGATGGGAAATTGTAAGTGTACCCTGGCTCTAGCCCCTCAAACCATCATTGAAAGGGCTTGAAACTAGGTATTAATGAAACATGTTGATGGGAACTTTTGATCTGGGATGTTATGGCTAGGCAAATGACCCACTAGATTGATAGCCCATTAGTAACTTATGAACATATGACTAGGCAGTTTCAATTTATCAGAGTCTGTCCATTTGAACAGATATTACATTACACTTTGCACCTGTAGCTGGCTTAAAAATACCACAGTTTCATTAATAATTTTGAGCCTTTCCAACCAGATCTGGGACTGGTCCTATGGCTTGGGTTTACTGTGCCATATTTTTGCACACTGTGCATCCTTTCAGTTTTCATTGTGCTCTCAGACAGCTTATTTTTATGGATTTTTTTAAACCACATCCATTATTCTCAGTTGAAAATGTGATTTATACATTTTACATTCTTTAGCAAAATGCTACAGCATTTACACATTTTATTATTTGAAGGAAATTTCCTTTTGTGATATTTATAACCACACATCTTGCACAACTTTTCACATTTTTAATATTAATATTTCTGTTGACTCATTTGTCTTATTTTCTAACTGTTTTTACTTGTTTTATTTATTTTCTCTGTCTTACATGCAAGTTTACTATTTCCACAGAAATCATTTACTTAATGCACTTCATTCAGAAACGTGCCTCTTACATGGCCATTTCTTATGAAACACATGATTCTGTCTCTTAGTAATGGATTATTTAACCCAACAAACTCGCAATATTTGGCTCATTTCTTTAATTCAGTAACATAAGCATTAATACTCTCTGTTGGATCTTGTGCACAGTTGAATAGCAAATGGACAGATATATGGCTGATTGCTGGCTCACAGTAGCTGTGAAAGCTGTCTTTCCATTGCAATATTCTGAGATGCATATTGAGGAACTAGATGGAAAGTGTACTACTTCTGTCCTTCCTTATGCAGCTGTTGTACTTCTTGAAGAATGAAAATCTTCCTGATCATAGGCCCTGTATTTAGGATGTTGGCCTGTACTCTGAGAAAATATTTATCAGCTAACATCTGAAAAATACTATTTCATTCATTCATTCATTCATTCATCGATCCATACATTTATTCATTCATCATTTTGTATGCATTACATCCTGAGGTTTTTCTGGCAACTCACTTTATGTTGACATTTGTCTGATGTTTCTGATTGTTTTTCTTTTAAGATATAGATGTTTGTAAATCCCATGCATAAGATGTTTTTCGGAGACATGAATTCTACTGAGCTGCTCTTAACCTTACTACAAGTGCAGCATCATTGCCTTTCTTCAGTAAATTTATTTAAGAATCATTGTTTGTAACAAGAATTTTACATCTGAAAATCAATATGAAGACTATTCCACATAATTGTCAATTCTCTATCATGCTCCCTGCTTCAACTTTGTTTCTAGCACTCTACATAGAGCCATCCTTCCACCCCTTCAAGAAATGAGCAACATTGCCTTCCTAATACTCATTTAGGCAGCCACCATTGCATATGTCCTGTTGCCCTTCTTGACATGTCAATGTCATCAAGTAGCATAAGAACTGAACTAAACTTCAGGCTCAGTAATAATCCTAAATGTAATCTTGGCCAGCTACTCTGTGGTGATTGAAATATTGCAGCGCTGAATGTATTGATAAAGACTTGCCAGGCTAGCTTTTGGCAATAATGAGTAGTAGTTGGGAAGTATGCTGGACACTTATTCATTTTTTACTTTGTCTTTCTAAGTGCAGTTACCATGGTGTCCCCTGATCTCCCTGGAGATTTTCATGTAAATGCACTCCAAATTGTTTGGCATGTCAAACTAGTTTAATTTATGTCTGCTTACTTCAAGGATGTTTGTTCTATCAGACAATCTTTTCAGTCATTACTGTTTTTATGTTTTTTTATCCTTCATTGATGGGTTAGTCCTAGTAGGACAGCCGCTTCTTTTTTAGGGAGACCCAAGGTGGTACTCATACTAACTAGGGCAAATTTGGCAAGGGCACTGGGGAATTTCCCCTTCTCTGTCATTATGTAGTATTTGTGGTGCAAATACAGCTGTTAGTGCAACTGGTGAGCAGGAGGCTACAGTATGTCAAGAGTAGGTGATAATGTGGCTAATCTGCAACATGAAGGTATGAGTAAAAAGCAGTTACTACAGGTGGACGTATGAAACAGAGATTATTTCCTGGATGAGGTGTCATGGTCTAAAATTATGGATAAAATGTCCACTACTGAAAACATGGTGGATGCCAGTGTTTTTATCACAGATCTTGATCTAGCTCTTCAAGTGAAAGTTTTTTTTCATCAATACAGGATGAACTTGGCAATTCGGGAGAACAAAACAGCATACTTTGGCTATAGTCAGCAATTCCTAGTGGCTGGAAATTTTATCATCGAGTGCTTTGGATCAAGGGTCATTTATTGTTGTAACAAGAAGCAGTACAAACAAACATGAGCTTTATATTGCTGCAGGAGACTTGGATCAATATAAATTACTATTAAGATTCAGATATCTTTGTGCATGGGCCCCATGGACCATCATAAAAGTGTCCTTCTTGCAGCTGATTATCAACTGCTACCAGCCCCTTTTCTCTTTCACCTAGAAAACCATAACCACCATTAACCTTCCCAGACTCAACCTGATCCATGTCCAAGGGTTGTTGGAAGACTGAGAATGCTAGTGGAGTGCCATACTGCTGCTGTGGAGTATGCTATTAATTTCTGCCCCCTTGTTGCATCTTTGTCAGCTCCACAATTGCTACCCTCAAGAGGTGCATGCATGCTTCTATGAATGTGCTACATTCTGACTGAATGGCTGAATGCTTATACAGTGTGGAGCTCATGCATTGTTTATTTCAGCAAGCCTAGGCTGCTTCTTTTCCCCAGGAAGGGCAGCCTAATGTCACTCATTCACTTCCATTCTCCTCCTGTGGCCGCTCCAGTGCTTGTGCCCCTAATCAAACATTGGTCATCATGTGTGCATTAAGGATTTTATCCCTCAGTGCCATGGGCCTCATGAATTGTATAGCAATTAGTGTGGACATAGTGTACATGTCCACTTTTCTCTTATTAATAAAATAATAATAATGCCCACAATGAGACAATTCCAAAGGTGTGAGTTCTGGTTCACTTTAATATGGAAACAATTAATGGTGTTTGTTTGGAGATAGAAATAACTTTGCTTGGTACATTACTGAACTTTGAGAAAAGGCAGATGTGCACCGAGGTCAAACTTTGTGCTGTATGAGTTGCTTCCAAACAGAAACTGTAGGGTACGAATCTGGTCAAGACATATATATTTAACATTTTTCCAAAATGGCTGCACACTTATCAACAACTCAACTTCAGCTCTCCCACTGTGAAAAAATGAGACTAATAGATACAGGCCATCAATTCTGCCAGTTTTAGTAAAATTTATTTACTATCTAGTATGTACACAGCCTGGATGTCAGCAAATAAGAAACTTAGAGAGCCTGAAAGAAAATCAACTAGAAAAGGTGAATAGAAAATACTGACTGGGAAGAAACCTATAGGCATTCAAGAAAAAGCAGTTCAAGCTACAGCTTTGGTGCAAGAGATAGGAAAATATAAGTCAAATGTGATCAGAGCTGATTAAAATAAATGAAACATTGAAGAAGTATATCAACTGAAATAATAAAAGGCTGAAAAAAGTTTTAAAACAGCTATTCAGATGAACTGATATGACTGCAAATATCAAGGTTAAAATGAAGAAAAGGCTGGCTGAGTATATAACTGCTCAAGAAGAGCATTTTCAAAAATTGCTAGAGTTGGAGGACAGAGAACACAGAAAAAAACTAAGATTTTTTGCTGTATCAGAGTATGCATGAGTTTAGAAAGATTAAAAGGATTAGAATGTATTCATTTTATGGAAGCACAAATAAGTAACTGGACTGGTATTCCAAATCATGATTTGTTAATTAAAAGAGCACATCATGTGTGTGCTCCAAACCTGGCCACAAGAAAGCAGGCAAGACTTGTATTAGTAAAGATGCAATCATACCAGTAGAAAGTCTTGATCTTGGAAAAACTGTGGCAAAATATTAAAATATTAAAAACTGGCAGTAGAGTGTTTATGGAAAATAATTATTCACAATACACCTGGAAGAAGCAAATCAATTTTATGCCAGCAATCAGGGAATGTCAAGGAGCAGGTGTGAGATTCAAGCTGCTGTGTCCAGCTGTCTTCAGAGTATTTTTATCTAGATGATCAAAGTCATTTTGTGATGCAGAACAGGCTAAGGAAGAAATACAAAAGTTTCTCTAACAAAAAGTGAGCTATCAAACTAGGAGGGGACTCTGCTTCTCATTCTTCTGATAATAAAGCTCATAGAGAAACTTTTCCAGTGAAACATTTACCAATTTCAAAAGAAAATGCTTGAGACGCAAAAAAAAAGTACAGGAGTTGTCTAGCAGAATTGGGATGACCTTGGACTTGAACTGAAGTCTGAGGTTGGGGGATGGAAATGATGAATAAGACCAGCAATACTGAAATTAGTGAATAAATGTTAGACTATAAAGCAACAATCATATTTGTGAAATTTGGCTTTACAAGAAAAAGTGGCTGAAAAAGAATGGATTATTGTCAACTTTGTTAAACTTGTGGTGGAACTGAAAGGCATATCCACTCACTTCATGTTATTAATATTTAGAAGGACACTAAAAGGAAAAGTAAAGAAAAATTAACTGTTAAGTAGAACTACTTTTGTTCTTAACAGTATTTGTACAAAACATTTATAGATGTAAATTGCATTTTATATATATATATATATATATATATATAAAACTGCATCTTCTTGCAACCTACCATTTGGGTTTCAAATTGTTCAGATGCAGGGATAAAATAACAGCTTCTAACCTATCCATTTAACAATACCCAGCTCCTAGCAAATCCTATCAACTCTTGTGAACACGGTAGCCTATAGAACGGTATCTTCTCGCAACCTACCACTTGGGTTTCAAATTGGTCTAAAGCAGGGATAAAATAACAGCTTCTAACCTATCCATTTAACAATACCCAGCTCCTAGTAAATCCTATCACCTTTTGTGAACACGGCAGTCTATAGAACTGTATCGTCTCGCAACCCACCACTTGGGTTTCAAATTGGTCGGAAGCAGGGATAAAATAACAGCTTCTAACCTATCCATTTAACAATACCCAGCTCCTAGCAAATCCTATCATGTCTTGTGAACAGGGCAGCCCATAAAACTGCATCTTTTTGCAACCTACCATTTGGGTTTCAAACTGGTCAGAAGCAGGGAAAAAATAACAGCTTCTAACCTATCCATGTAGGTTCTTTGCCAGATTTTCAAACTTTTGTTATCTAAATAGAGGTATTTGCTTTACCCTAACTGTGCTGAGGTTTTCAAACATTGTCATTTGTGTACTCTCCACCAAGAGAGACACCTGCATAACCCCTATCCCCCCAATTCCTACATCTCGGTAAAAGCCCCACCATCATTTGTTTTATTTTTCCTTTCTAAATTCCAGACTAAGCTTTCTTGGAGTACTGTTGTTATTATAATTTCACCTTTTCCCCCTCTGCCTTCTCTATTTAAAAGATAAAGTGTTTAGCATTTTGGCTACTAAATTTCTCTAATTATAGGTTAGATTTCTAGAGTGGGAAATTAGTTTTTGCACAAAATAAGCTCACCTGATAGTTTCTCTTGAATGTGCTCTTCTAGATCTGGGTTAATCCTGCTCCATTTACCCTCACTCTGCTTGGGCTCTCTTCACTCCGCTACCCTTCCCCATTCTCACCCACCCCCACATCACACACATTTCTACTTCCTGTAACACCACCCCTTCCTTTCTCCCCAGCCAGTAAATCCACCCCTCACATCACCCCTTCCCCTTCACATCCAGGAAAAGAATACTCTCTTACCACTAATTCCCCTCCCCTGCTCTACTAATTTAATTCTAACTACTCCCCTATAATCCTTCTAATGTCATATTTACACCAGATAGACCCCCTACTCCCCTAACCTCCACATACTAATATAATAAAATATACCACATCTGTACTTCCCAACTATTTAAATGATGTGCAACATAAACTTCTCACTCATCCTCTCTCGCACTCTCTCCACTGCACTCCTCATACTTACCCAAGCCACATCCCCCACACCCCCTTGCTTATATTACCTACTAACTGTGCAACCCAAGCAATCCCTGGATCAAAAACAGTAATAGCTACTTTAACATCTCATCCTCCATATTTGCATGTAGTACACTGGATCTATCCGGATTAAAACCAACCCATACCAAAACTAAATTCAGAATGACCCCCCCACTTCTTACTCAAAACCCCTTCCAAAACCCACACACTAATACAGTTATAGTCCCTCTTGTCCAGCTTTCTCAATGTGAGGATATTCATCCAAACCCAAGTCACAACAACCTACCATCATACACCCAACAACTCACAAACCATGACCTATATATAATAACTCTAAATATACGTAGCATTTGTAATAAAATCACTGAATTTCAAGCCTGGCTCTCCCAATACACCCCAGATATTGTATCAGTAACAGCAACCTGGTTAAAACCACAAATAGCTGACACTGAAGTTACCCCACCTGGATACAATATCCTTTGTAATGATAGACTCTACAAGAAAGGAGGGGGTGTAGCTTTAATATATCATAACTCATATACTATTACTGTCCGGCAAAAACCAACCCCATATTTTGGGAACTTGGAACTGCTTCTAACTACCCTTCATATTAATGGTAACAAACAACTATGTATTGCCGTGCTGTATATCCCCCCAACCAGAATATCCCTGTCGTGGAAGACTTTCTGTCCTTGGCTAAACATAATGTTTCCCATGAAACTATAATTCTGGGTGACATGAACATCGATTGGCAAAACTTAATCACCAACTCCCCTGCACAGTTTTATACAACATATCACTAGCCCTACTCGTACTGAATCCACCCAAACAGAATCAACCCTAGATTGGATCCTAGTCACTCACCTTACAAATACTCTAGAAATGGCACCCTTCCAAATCCCTTAAGTGACCATCTACCAGTCTTTACCCATAGAACACAAATCCAAATCCCCAGAGCCCACTCCTATAGAATATTCAGGAACCTCACCAATTTTAACCAAAACACATTTATAAGTACCCTAAAGGCTCGCAATTGGGCACCTCTAAAAATATTACCACTGGATCATGCTGTTAATTATTTTAACAGACTATTTCTAGATACACTTAATAACTTAGCCCCTATTTACATAAAAAAGGATAAAACATAATTATGCCCCTTGGCTAACAAAACTCACTAAACAAGCCCTCCTTTCTAGAGATCAAGCATAGAAAGAATGGTGCAAAAACAAATCTCCACTAAAGGAAATTACGTACAAGCAACTCAGAAATAAGGCCAAAAAATTAGTAAGTAATGATAAGAAAAACTTTTTCTCTACACAACTATCTGGTCAAAAAGATAATCCAAAAAAGTTCTGGAAATCAGTTTCCTCCCTCCTCAATCCTGGCATTGCACTGAATTCATCACCTTATCCTGACAAAGACCCACAACAAATTGCAAATTCATTTAACTTTCACTTTATCAATACCATTCTAATCTACTAAAAGTCTCTGCCCCTAGAACTTTCCTCAGCTGTCATAAACCTCAGATCCCTTCCAGCAACACTACAGTTAACCCTAGCTCCCTTCTATCACGCACCCGCAACATGTTTCTAATGCTACTTCCTCTCCTCCTTTCTCTATGCAGCCAGTAGCCACCTCTCTGGTCCTCAAACTTCTCAATAAACTCAAACCCTGCTCCTTCTCCTCAGAAAATCTCCCATCTGAATACCTACAACTCGCAGCCAAAGCAATAGCATACCCAGTCAGTATACTCATTAACCGCTCCATAACAGAGTCTTATGTCCCCCAACTCTGGAAGAAATCCATTATTACTCCATTGCACAAAGGTGGAATTACTCAAGATCTCTCTAATTACCGGTGTATTTCTATAGTCTCCTTTATCAAAAATTTTAGAAAAATGCATACATAACCAATTTCTAAAACATCTATCTGACTATAACTGTCTTGCACCTACCCAGCATGGTTTCTACCCCGCACACAGCACCACAAAGCTCTACTCTCTTTTACTGACACTCTGAATAAAGCCCTGGATGCAGGCCTACTAACCTCAGTCATCTTACTAGACTTATCCAAGGCTTTTGACACAGTGTCACACTCTAAACTGTTGCAACAAATAAGAAATCTTGGCTGTTGCACCAGTTCCCTAACATGGTTCTCCAACTACCTTAACAATAGAAAACAGTCTGATGGCAAAGCACACAATCAGAATAGCTGCCCAACAGCACAGGAGTTCCACAAGGATCTATTTTGGGGCCACTGCTATTCAATATAAAACTTCACAAAGCATGCAAACATAGCACACTCATACACTATGCTGATGATTCAACCATCATATCCTCTTCAGCCGACCTCTCTGATCTTCAAAATATTACTCAGAATGCCCTTACATCTGTCGAGACTTGGCTAAATGATGCAGAATTATTACTGAATCCTAAAAATCCAAACACCTGCTTTTCTCTGCAAAACCACCTATGTCAGACTTCAGAGTTCTCTCACTAAACAACACAAAAGTTGAAATAGCTAAGACAGCAAAACAATTAGGCATTATTATTGATGACAAACTCACCTTTGAGCAGTATATCCTTAATACTATAAAAAAATCATTTTAAGCTAGGGAAACTACCATCACAAACTTTATATGGACAATTATACAAAACTCAAACTTGTCAACAGTCTGCTTATCCCCTCCCTCCTATATGGAAGCCCTATTTTTACCAACCTCAACACATCCCTCTTCAACAAACTTCAATCCTGCTACTATAAAATAGCTAGATTTGCCTCTGATAAGACAAGCCACTCTCATCACTGACAAGCCATCTCTGTATTGAAATGGCTTGAATTCCCCCACTACCTGCACTATACCCAACTAACTCTTGCTCACAAATTAATATTCAGACCTAACAACTGCCCAGCACTCCTTTCTGTCCTACAATTATATATCCCAACCCTTAATCTATGGTCTACTAATAAGCACCTATTAAGCATAACTAAACCAAACAAAAGAGCCGGACAAAGCTTATTCTGTCATAGCATTGCTAAACTTTGGAATGCTGTGCCTTCGCACATCACTCAACTAGATTCTTTAAAATCTTTTAAAACTGCACTAAAAGACCATTATCTCAGTAATCCTATCTGTTCCTGCCTAATCATGACCAAACCACCTTAAACACTACACCATACTCATCAAATCTTCACTCCATTTATCCATTGAAAAACTCTCCCTTACTAACACAAATTTTTAAATCTTGTATTACTGTATCTAATTTGTATTTCTGTATTGTACTTTGAATGTTGCACTACTGTTTTTTAATTTTGTTTTTTTTATTGTATTTATTGTATTTGACATCTTTTTGAAACATTGTATTTAACCTCTGTGCACATGCTTAATGATCTCTGTAAACACCCATATCCAATGTATTATATTTCTGTATTTTATTTCTTCTGGAGCTTTTCTCCCCAGGCCTCCACTGAAAATGGGTCTCTGACCCAGTGGACTTTCCCGGTCAACAAATGTCAAAAATAAATAAATACTTTCTGAAAAAATATAAAGTATTTGGCATGGAAGTCATAAATTTAGTACTAGGAATTCAGAGAGAATTTGCATATTATTCTGCAAGGTACAATAACTGGAATAGACTAGACAGAAATTATATTTCATAGGAACATGTGCAACTGAAAACTTCAACACACATCCAATAACTTTTTCTGATAATGCACCAATAACAACCAAGATAAAAATGCACAGTAATGAAGTAAAAATGAGACATTGATGCTTCCCCACCTACCTATTAAAAAGAGAGGCATTTAAGGAATGGGTAGTAGACATTATTCAAACTTTATTCATGAAGACAGAAATTTCTTCAGAATTGAATAGCTGTTGGGTAGGGTGAAATGAAAGTGGAGTTAGAAATAGGGCAGAAATAAAAGAAAAAGAGTTATGGTTAAGAATTAACAAGAATTAATGGGACTGACTAAGGTTAAAGTATTGCAGAATAAGGGGAATCTCAAGAAGAAGAAGAGGTGGAACTTTAGAGTAATAAAGAGAAAATAAGGGAGAATCTGGATAGTATGCATGAGTTTAGAAAGACTGATGTTAAGCAACATTTTTATAACTCCAGAGCACAAAACCATCTAACACAACAGCTTAGGCAACAGAAAGTAGAAAGGGAGCCTCTAAAAAGAAAAATAGCCAGAGTTGCTTTATAGGCATTAGAGATACTTCAGAAAGTTTATGAAAATGTATATAAAACAGAGAAATGTGGAAATCAAGAAAAAGCAGAAATGGAAATATTTATGTAAGAAAAAGCACAAATGAAAATATTTATGGACGATTTAAGTATGCCAAGGTTAGAAGTAGATAAGGCTCAACAATTGACAATTACAATAGGAGAAGATGAGATAAAAACAGTGGTGTATAATCCATCTGCAGAAAGATCTCTAGGAATCGATTGATATTGCTGTGGAAGTCTGTAAGGTAGGAAGGAAGAAACTGCTAAAGATTTGTAAGGTTTTGCTTAACATATTTTATAAAGAGGAGAAGCACCAATATCCTGGAAGAAAGCTGTCATGGATGTAATATATAAAATGGTAAAGACTCATCAAACCCAGCTTCGTATAGGCCCATTTCAATTTTAAACCATTATTACAAAGAGTTTATTCCTATAATAGCTAAAAGAATGGCAAGGATGTTGCCAAAATGGGTACATATGGATCAGTGTGATTCTGTGAAGGAGAGACAAACATTTGACAACATGAATAGAACAATAATGATCCAGAGGGAAGCAGAATATGAGAAAATACCATTGTTGTGCATGGGTTTTGATGAAGAGAAAGCATTCAACAGAGTAAATTGGGATTTAATGTGTTGGGCAATGGTAGCATTTGCACTCACCGATACAGTAATAAGGTTAATTAGGAGAATATAGGAGGGAGCAGAGGCAAAAGAGGAACCAGGTAGGGGTGTCCTCTTTTCCCTTTGTTATTTGCCATTGGCAAAGAAAAGGGGGGACTAGGAAATTCAAGGGTATAATTGGTATGGCAATCAAAAAAGCTGGCTTTGTTTGTAGACAATATATTTTGTAGATGATAAAGCCAGAAAAGGACATCTCAGTGTTGTGCTACATTCTCAGACAGTTTCGAGTATTTTCAGGATATAAAATTAATGAAGGCAAAGCAAAGGCTATAGCTGTAAACTATGTCACACACATACATTGTTTCAGCAATACCCATATTTATGGGGACACAATAAAATGAAGTATTTATGAATATGGGTTAGAAATGATTCTGTTGTGGCAGATAAAGATAGTAAAAAGAGATTAAACAAAAGATAATACAAAAACAGGAAAACTGGAAGCTCTTGTTTATGAATATGGATAGCAAGATACAAGCAGTGAAATGTTTCCAGTCCCTTTAGTTTTATATACCAGTCAGGCATATTTTTATCAGCAAAAGGAAAAATTGTGGATAGTAATTAATAAAGAGATGAAGGATTTTATCTGGGAGGGAAAGAGGGCAAGGGTCTAGTGAGATAAAATAAGCCTTCCAAAAGAACAAGGTGGTTTGGGTATACCTGATTGGACAGGATATTTTAGAACTACAGAGTTAAAGCTCATCTACATAACACAAGCAGAAAGCTATAATTCAAATTAGAAAGGGATGATGATGAAGCAGTGGGGAAATTCAATAAATAAGAGGAGAGTGTGCTTTTGGATGCAGATCATTAAAGAGAATAACAACAGCCATGCAGAATATTTTATTCATAAAGTAGCAAAAAGCATTCTAAGAACTAAACCAACATGAGAATGGTGAAAGGAGATTCTGCTGATAGGCATGACTGCAACTGGGGTACACAGAATAAGGAATGAGGGGAGATTTACTGGAGAACAATGGTAAAGGAACCAAGCTATTAGGAGCAAATAACTAGAGAAGGAAAGGTAATAGAATGGGAAGAAGCCAATAAGACATTTGGACTGCAGTCTCAAGACTGCCTTCCCTATCAAGGATTGATATCAGAATATAAGCCAAGAGAAAGGGATAGATGAATCCTAAGTGAAAGACCTGGTCTGGTAGAATGTTTTGTTTATTCTAGAACAGAAGCTACTGTTAAAAAGGGGTCTATCTCAGTTCCACAAAAATCCATTTTAGCGAATACCAAAAGAGCGACATGTATTAATCAAACCGCGAATAGACCAAATGCACTAAACTGTGAAATTTAAAACATTGAACGGTCATAGTCGGCCAACCCTACCACCCGCTACATACTACCTACCCAAACAAAATAAATAAACCACATACATACACTAACCAAACCCTAATCCTAACCCTAAAGTAAAGCACCAAAACCCAACTTCTAACCCTACACTAAACCCCACATATACAACTATATATGCGCTATCTTTAACCCCTCCCTAACCCTAAGGTCCATAACTACCGCACACTTCCCCTACGGAGATATACCCTAACAAAATAAATAATACACACAAATACAGTTAAAACCCTACTTCTATCACTACACTAAACCCTACATACACAACTATCTATGCACTATCCTTAACCCCTCCCTAACCCTAAGGTCCGTAATTACCGCACACATCCCCTACGGAGACATACCCTAACAAAATAAATAATACACATAAATACATTTAACAAAACCCTACTTCTAACACTACACTAAATTTTACATACATTATCTATCTATACACTTACCTTAACCCGCACCCTACCCTAAGGTCCATACCTATCGCACACTTACCTTATGGAGCTATACCCCAGACGGGCCAACCAAAACACTTCAACATTTCATATTTCGCTGTTTTGGACGTTCGCCATTTACATAGTTCATGCAATACATGTTGATCATTTTGTATTCACGTAAACGGCATTTCGATCATCTGATAGGGAGCCGTTAAAAAGGGATAATTAGTAGGGCATTTAACATAGTGCAAGATAACTACAGGAATCAGTCAGAGGAGGTTAGGATTAGGAAGAGATATTGGATAAGTAATTCACAATGAAACAATGGGATAACATTATTTATTTATTTAGTTAGTTTATTTATTTATTTTACATTTGGTAACTGGGAGATTCTGACTGGATACATGTCCATTTTTAGTGGAGGCCTGGAGAGAAAAGCTCCACAAGTAAATAACAGACTAGTAATAAATTTATACATAAAAAGCAAATTTTCACAGGAGGTAAATATATAGACAACCTTATTTTCAATGAAAATAGAAACAAAAAAAAAATAACAATATAAAATGTATCCATAACATGCATCTGGATGGGTTTACAGGTGTGTAGTACAATCATCCTTGATATCAACTGACATATCCAGCATACAGTAGTATGTTTGAAGTATAATAGTGCATACTTGAAATTGACAGACATATCAAACATACAATAGCATAATGTCTGAGTATGATAGTACATGGGATGAAGTACGTACGACTCCCAAATATACAACAAAGTCTAGAAGATTTAGGATTTTTGCTTGGAAGTGTTTGCATAGGTATTTTTATACTCCAAGAAGACTCCAAAGAATGTCAAATGTTGGAGGTCTGACGGGGAAGAAAGAGGTAACTGGGAACATATGTTTTTGGAGTGTAATGAGTTGGCAGACTTTAAAAAATCCCTACAGAGTAGTCTGTCAGAAATATTGGAAGAGCAAATGAGTGTACCTAAGGAAATTATATATATTTTTTTGACCTGGGATACAGTATCTGAATTCTCTATACATAGTAAAACCTTGTCAAGCTTAATTCTGGTGGCTGCCAAAAAAGTGATAAGTAGAAAAATGAAATTAAAGTCTAAACCAGCTGTATCTGAAGTAGTGAGTATTGTAACAGAGAAAAAAAACTAGACTTGGTATCTTCAGAAAAATTGGTAGGAGCAAATTACATAGAGAAAAGGAATATTGTGGGAACAATTCATGGAGAATAATGTTTTGGAGGAGGAGTGAGGTTTAGCAGAAGGCAAGAAATGAACAATTTATAGAATGTTGGCTTGATGATAATTGTACAAACAAATCATACTTCTCAACTGTCCGGATCCAGATTTTCACAGAATGTCCCGATTTATTTTTAGCCTATTTCTCATACAATTTGAGATTTTCTTGCAAATCAACGAGGATTGAAGTTTGTATATAATGGCACACATTTGAGTTTCAGACTTCATATCCTTCCAAAAAATGCATGCTAACACAAAATTTGTTCTAGAAATTTTCTGTGTTTATAAAAGCAATGTTGAAAATGTGTCCCTATTTTTGGACCTTTGTGTCCCTGCTGTTTTAGGCTTTGTCTAGATTTCTTGCGCTAAGAGGTTGAGAGGTATGAAAATAATACATGTGATGTATAATATTTGTAACTGTGAACAAGTAAATATAGTTTGTTTTCTTTTATATAAATGTATGTCGACATCTTAAGTGACAATTCAGTAAGGGTGTTAAAAAAGAAATGCATATTTATCAGAAGGGCATATACTCAGAGCTATTGTAATATCACGAGGTTGTGCACAGCTTGGACAAAAAAAAGGTAAAATGAGACTATGGACTTTTGGATGGGAGAGTTATGTGGAACTATTTGTAATAGTCATTTAAAACACACAGATAATAAGCTTTTCTATATAATAGAATAAATGTCCTAAGATATGCAGTACAACTAAAATACAATATTATTTCCAGTAAAATTATACACTTTTAAGTGAAATTGTCCTGATTTAATATACAAAGAATGTGAACAAATAGGTCACAAAAAAACGAATTGTGACAAATGTATACTAATTGTAGGGGAAAGATCATTTTGGAGAGGATTGCCCTAAAGTAAATAGTAGAACAATGGTGATGAAATTGAAAGAGAACATGATAACGTTCCAGAGATGGATCCAGGTCATGTATTTCATCAGAATCACATGCTCATGCAAGGACTTGAGAATAGCCATCCTGAGTCCTAAGATTCCTTATCAACTTCTTATGCTACACTGGCCAGTATAACTGAGGACGATATAAAGGCGAGTATAACAGAAAGGTGACTAAATGAAAAATAAATGAACTTTAATGAAAGAGAACATTTAATAGTAGAGGGAGCCTCAATACATTAATCTTTTAATAATGTTAATGGTTGTATTTTTATGTTCATAAGTAGAAAATTGCAAAGTGAACTAAATGATTTGGGGATGATCATTATATGTTCAGGGGATCTACTTCACATGACTGAAATCTCAAAGGCCGGGATTCACTAATCCTCCGTGTAAAAATAACTAAGTCTTACACGGAAACTGCAGTGTAAGGGTATGATGTCAGCGCATCATGCATATTCATGAGGGCACGCTGAGTCAACTCTAAGGCTTACATGGAGCGTGCACGAGTGCAGGGGGCATGTCAGACTGCCGAGCAGTCCAAATATCCACACCTCTGCAAGTGCCTAAACTGCAAATGTCAACTGAAATGAGCGAGTACGCTCAGTTGTCTACATACCCAACACTACACTACCCCACATTCTAAATACCTGTACAAGTTTAAAATGTAAAGGTTTCCTTTTTTTTTTTTTTTTTTTTATTATTCCCGATATAGCTGCCTGTATTTGTGCGTGTATGTGCGGGTTTGCCCATTACTTAGCTACAGTTAGCAGTGTAGACATCGAAGAGGATAATAAACTATTTATATGCAAATTAAGCCAAATAGCAATAGAGTAGTGGTAGATCCCTTGCACAAAGAGGAGGCATTCCCGGTTTGAGTCCCGCCACTCCCCTACCTATTTTCTGTCAGAAATGTGTGCATAAATAGAATTCCTGACATTTACCTTTTAAATCTCAGTAAAATGCATTGAAATGGCCTATGTGGTAGTGAACGATATTTAATATATATATAAGCATGTGTAATGGTCATGCGTACTGATAAATGCATAAGTAACGTATCTTAAGCAATGTGAAGCACTACTAAGCAAAGTTTACTAGTATTAAGCACAGTTAAGTACAATTGCTCATAGCTTAGCACTGCTATAACTAGAGCAATAGTTTTGCACTGAGCTGCGCATCGCGCCAACTAGCGCAAACAAAACATGTTCGCACGGAGCTGCGCACCGCTCTAACTAGCACAACGTCGGGCAGCATAGAGCAACGTAGAGCAACTTTGAGCAATGTTGGGCAAAGATGAGCAAAGTCAGCTAAACACAGCCACACCTCCAAGCCAGTCTGGCCAGTAGTAAAATAAAAAGCAATAGCAGGCCTCGAACCCAGGATACTGTGCACCATAATCACAGTACTACACCACTATGCTATGACAGCATTAAATATGGATGCATTTCCAACACACTCAGGTTTGCTCTTAGCTGAGAATTTTCAAAACTGGCCAATCACAAATAAGTGTGGGAAATGAGGTATATTTAAGCTCCATAGGCGGGAATAATTGCCATAACTGGTTGTAGCTCCCATCTGCAGACAGTATTGCCGGTGTTGGAGACAGCTCTCATTTTCGAGCGCAACGGTGGGGCATTGAGGAGTCAAAAGTAATGGTTTGGCTCCTCGTCCATCATCATGATGCAAGACTCCTGCAGGGCCAGTTTCAGGGCACTGAATACCAAGTGGAAGCCTGGACCCATCTAGTACATGATCTCACCAGTGCCACAGACATCCCTCGGACTGGTGAGCAGGTCAGACACCTCTTCTCAGACCTGAAGAGACGCAAGGAGGACCGATTGAACCAGTGGATACAGGAGGCCCGTCAAATGGAAAATGCCCCACTACTGAGTATGTAGCCATGGAATGAAGTATGTAAGAATTGCTATAGTAGTCCATGTTATGGCTAGGTATGTCTCAATATCCCTTCATTTACTTCACAGCTGCAGGTGTCCGTGCTGCAAATCAGCAAGCCTATGCAGATAGGCTGCTAAGGCTGCTCCAATAGGCAGGTTAGTAATTATTCTGCATGTGTTGTCATATAAAAGAAGTGAGAGAGCCTGAAAAAAAGTGTTGTAACCCATTAATAAAGGTATAATGAGTGTTGAATAACTTCTCTGCATGTACTGTTTTATAAAATAAGTGAGACAGCATGAAAAGGTGTTGTAACCCATTAATAAAGGTATAATATGTCTTGAATAAAAGACCTCTGCATGCACTGATATATCAAATAAATGAGAGAGCCACTAGAAAAGTGTGTAATGTAATAAATAAAGGTATAATTCCTGGAGTGTGTCCGTGTCACTTTCTTCGATATGTTGTTGTACCCTTGCATTATAGAAATAGTACTGTTGTAGGAAGCCCAGTCAACCCACACATGGGTAGTCCCGTATAAAGTGGATGAAGGGAGTGCCAGTAGCTGTTAAGCATATATAGAGTCCTAAACTGTCGGTTCATGGCCGGCATGTACAGGTTAATCTGGCACATGAGTAGCTTGTTATTCTGTTCCCCAGAAATGTCAGTGTGCTGCTAGAAATGTAGGGGGCTGTCAACATATACCTGATAATGCCACCTGAACACATACAGACATGTAGATATTTAAATATAAATAAAATATATAAATATGTAGCAGTAACATCTGCATCCAGGACACTTTGTATGTCAGATACAGGTCAGGTATATCAAGAACTAGCAAAACCCATTTTACAATTTAACAGACATTGCCCAGTGTAATAATACATGTAGGGGATATATAACTGCAGTCAATAGGAATGTAGTGTAAACTACAAGTATATATAAGTTATTAATGGAGGTATCTTTTTACACCCTACTGTATGTGCCTAAACAATGCAATTCCACACCTCAATGGGTATGACTAATCTCATAACATTTGTTGGGACACATGTCCTATTGGTTTATAAATATCTGCATTTACTTTGATGCATGTGCCCTATTCACATACCACAATCTTGGTGGCCTGTTGCCACCAATCAATCCTGCATGCTGTTGGAATGTCCACTGTTGTTCTATATATGCATGTGTTATGCTTGCTGTTCAACTGTTGGAACTCTGGTGTGTTGGGTTAATGGGAATACTACTGTATGCTGTTACAACTAAATTGGAATGCTGTTGGCTATTACTAACCCATATTGTCATTAAATCCTCCTAAACATAGAATGTATTGGAAGGCCAGTCCCAGTGGACCCATCTGTCTCATCTCAGCTGGCGATGGCACCTGGCACCAGCAGGTCCGGTGCCCAGCCCAGGACCCCCTCCTCCATTGGTTCTGTGCCACCTTCGGGTGGAAGCACTCCAGGGGATGGGGCTCGTCCCACCCATGCAAGCGTGGCTGGAGAAGGGCCACCTATCACCCTCCAAACGGTCTAGGCTGTGGTGCATAGTGAGATTGAGTGTTCAGTCACTGATCCTCTATGCCAGCTCGAGGCAAGAGTGGCACAACTCATGGGTGAGCCTGCCCCTCCTATGCAGCCCCCAGCACAGCCACCCTCCGGGCTGTGAAGGTTCAGTGGTGACTGCCCATGGGTGGGGATCTCAGTTCCACTGTTGCCATCTGTGGGCTCACGGGCTTGCAATTTCCAAACACCCTTCCCCATCAATGGTGTTCACCCACCCCATGTGTCATATTCTGCCCCTGTATGCATCTTGTTTGTCTTGTCTGTTTACCTCCCCAACCTACCTCTCCAAATATACCTACTTCCCCTACCCCACATTCCACTCTCACCTGAAAAAAAAGGGCAATCTGCTCCCACAAAAAAATTACACCCCATACATAGCTGCGCATTTTGCACACATGTCCGCTGGACACATAAACTGAAATTTAATTGGCAGTACAACATACTTCCTTGTCCTCACCCCTCTCTCAGGGGTGGAAGGTTTCAAATTTCCATCCAAATTATTAGTATATGCACAGCTGTTGCTGTTAAAGAAATGGGCAGCTATGGACCTTCCCTACACCTGTCCTGCACATCCCGAGCTGGTTTCCCTATTGTCTTTCCCTCTTTGTGCCCCTTTTTCACCACTTTCCTATCTCCTCATTTTCTTTTCTTTCAAAGAAATGAACGCAGGGGTTAGCGGGAGTAAACACTTTTAAGCAGTAGTTAGCGGGTTTGCACGAGTGTGTGCCTGTGTGCACTTAGCTAAGCATCGCGCAAACACACGCAAACCCGCTTACAACTGCTTAAAAGTGCCTTAGTTGCTCTGTATGTCAGGGCCCTTGTTCTGCTCAGCAGCAAAATAAAATACCTCTGTCAGTCTCGAACCCCAGATCTTGTACACACTAGACTGCATGAAGTACCACTGAGCCATGGTAAACATACAGCAAATTGGTGCTGCAATCAATATATCATGCATCAGAATGAGTGAATGTAAAGAACAAATAGGAATACCATAACACAAATCCTGTTCTGTGCATCCTTACCAGCAGTTCTTGTGGAATTGCATTACATGACTGTGAAAAGAGAACCAGCCATACTAGCAGGAAATAATGTTACAGCAGCACTTGACAACCCCCACACAGTATCATAGTAGGAAAAACACTAGCATATCTGATTAGCGCAGAGGCCATACTTCGCAACTGTGACTACATTTCAGGCATGTCCCTGATTTTGAGACAGGTTTTAGCTGTGTCACTCTGAATCCCTCTGAAAGCTACTGATGTTAGGCAGAAAGGTGGTGAATTACACTTAACGAATGATGATAATAAGTAAGAGTTGGACACCGCTTGTACTTCAGGAAATGTGTATTAATCCATATGCTCTGTTTCTCTCAAAGTCCCAACTTAATGTCTCTAATATTGTAAAGGTGTACCTCACTTCTACCTACTTTTCCCTGAGTCTGTTCAAATATGTACCTGAGTGTTTGAGAGGCATGGCAGAGGCAGAAACACACAGGCATATCAGCTTTTCTGATGTTACACACTGTGCAAATAGCTTTGGAAGGAGTTCCAGAAGCATACCCTTATGTAGGAGTACAACAGTGAAATACCAAGGGATGTAGCCCTGTACTGCTAGCAACCAACTGTGACAATGCCATTGTTCCAGTGCTGAAAAGACTGGTGTGGTGCACAGACAAAGAATAACAGGCTAACCTCTGGCTACCATCTGGATAGGTCCACATTTGGGAGCTATGCAGACAGACTACTTGCCTTGGTAAACTAACAGGTACACAGCAACCCTTTAAGTCCAGCAAGATAAAGTTCTCACATTAATACATAATGCTCTCTATCCTTCTGCACCCCTACCCAAATGTACAATAAACCTGTGTGTTCAGGGTCTACCAAGGATGTAGGTAGGCATACTCAGTACTGAAATTTGTCCAGTTTTCTTGAGCAGCCTGTGCTAATGTCAACACTAAAAAAACAGAAACTGTTCAAAAGTGGGTAAATTAATATTCACAGTATAGCAGTTCATAAACAGTTCATGTGCCAAATGAATTTATCTCAATAACTACTTTTGTATGGCAGTTAATTGTATAAGTAGAAAAGAAACTACATACAGCCATGTATCTTGCTTTAGTATTTGTAGGGGTGATTACAAATCTACACTGACAACTGTGTAGTGGAAGTGGCAACATTCAGGTCTGAGTACAACATTTAAATCTCTGGCTACACCCCTAGCTTCACATATAAGAAGTATACCAGCCTTCTGACTTACACAACAGTGTCCACAGCAAACAAGAATGGGCCCCACTTTGGAAAGCTGAAAGGGCTATGCCTACCTGACATAACAATTTATAGCATCGGGTTGCTATGACAGTGAGTACTGCAATTACCACACAGCAGGCTGCATGCAATTACCAAATGGTGGCCACCAATTGGTGCAGAGGCCATCACATGCACATGTGCAGATACCTATAAAAGCAGGCTGTACCTGCTGGCCACACATGCAATCATCCCATTGCAGATGCTGAAGAGAGAGAGAGAGCGAGAGACAGAGACAGAGACAGAGAGAGAGAGCCGCACACCCCCACCCACACCAGTGGAATAAATAAATAAATAAATAAATAGATAAATAAAAACAATACAAATCTAAAATAAACCCAAAGATACAGCAAAGTGAAAACTGCAAACACATACAAAGGAAAGGTATGTAACAGCTATGTATTTACTGGCATGTAGTAGATGTATTTGAAGACTACTTTACATACTTTGAAACATCAATATGTGGCAGCAGTACATATCTATGCACAGATGCCCTGCATAACTACTGCCATGGACAAATCAGTGTGTAGCTGTGTGCAGTGGGACATAACTGTCATATATGTAGCTCAGCATTAAATGTCAACGATCTGAACCATGTCATCTGTGTTCTGTACAGTAGTGTGGACAATGACTGTTTGCTGGTATATGACATGTGGTGGTTAAACGCTGTGGGTGTGATTTGTTAGGTTTGCAGTGTCACAGCCAGTGAGGCCTGCTAAAGCCACATGGGCTGAGAACACCTTCAATGCATTTTGCACAAGACTGTGCAATATCATTACATAACTGTATACCTCCTATACTTCACATAATTGATATTCCCACCATGACAGGTGGACTGTATATGTGCCTATATGTATATCTTTATATACATCAATGGATGTTTATATGCATGTGTATATATATATATATATATATATATATATATATATATATATATATACACACACACACACACACACACACACACACACACACACACACACACACACACACATATATATATATATATATATATATATATATATATATATATATATATATAGAGGCAGGGAGAGACAGAGTCACATTTACTGCGACAGATGCCTGGTGACAAAGCCATGGCCTCAAGCTCAATGTCGGAAATACATTTGCATCCCTTTTGCTAAAAACTCTGTACCCATGAACTACCACATAGGTGGTAGTCAACTTAACACTGACAGTGTGATAAGAGACTATGGGACACAGGTGGACAGTAGTCTCACCCTTGATAATCGCAGTGTTACACTAGTCATGTAATCTGTCTACATGGCACACCTCATCACAAAAGCTGTGTCATCCAGGGAAAAAGAGGTCTGTGTTCCCCTCTACTCATCACTCACAAAACCCATTATAGAGTACAATGCCCCTTCTGGTATGTACCTCACAAGACATCTACAGCAACTGGAAAGGCCACAGACATATCTCACAAAGAGTAATACTGTCCTCAAACAGGTGACCTATGCATATCATCTCACCAAACCACAGCTACACTGTGTTGCATACCAGCAACCCAGAGGTGACCCCTGCCTAATTTACAAAGCTATGTCAAACCCAGAGCTGTTGGACATGCTCCATGTAAACAGATCACTATCCCTGTGAGCTATACGCTCTAGGGACCTAAACCTTGTCACCACAATAGACAGAACATGCTGGAGGGATAGATTCCTATCTCAGAGACATCCCATACTGTGGAACAAACTACCTAGCAATAGCAAACAAAGCTCCTCAGTAGCACCCGTCATGAATAGTCTTGATGATTGGATGTGAGATAGGAATTATACCCCAAGAATCACCTCTGTGGCTCTGCTTGACAGGGACACATGGAACTTAATTACTTGGGTGTCAAAGGCCAGGGTACTGTCTGGCTAGGCTTCTATAGGCCCTAGGGCCAATAGCCTATAACCTACCTATGAACCAATACACATCCACACGTACTTGTTGCAATAATTGCTATTTGAGGTTGACTGAGTGTGATGGGGAATGTGTTGGTGAATGTGTCACAGTTGTGTATATGTGGGATAGCTTAGTGGGAAATTGTTTCTGTCATGGTATTATGTGTCCTAGCTCTGATCCAAGCAAAATATGTGTATGCTATTGCTAGCCAGAAAAAGCAGTATGGCATACGGTCTGATGTAGTCCCTTTGTATTAATTGGGGTGTGCCATTGGAGGATAAAGCAGTACATGTATGCTCATTGATTGGTACTGCTGGTGAATCAAACCCCTGTATGAACTGTAGTACTACCTAAAGCTGTAGGCCTAAACAGCACAGTATGGTGTATGTCCACATTGCTTGGAAACACGGTTCTGTGTGTTCCCTGTAGTCCTCAAAGATTACATACCTCAGGCATAAGGGTTTGTAAGTACTGACACACAGTACTGTATGGCACACATGTAAAGCTCATCTGGGTTGCCATACCTCTGTGCCCTGTATGTATGTCTGATGTGTTTGTGGGTATGCCTGTAACATTCCCCGGTCATATGTGTGTTACAGGATATAAGTGGGTATCTAGCAACATGTATAGTCTAGTACAGCAGTATGCCTCCTGTATTCACTAATGTGCACATATTGTAGGCAGAGGTTTTCCATCAACAACTAGTGTGGTATACTTGTAATACTGTAACTGGACTTTACAATCATTGCAATGGATTACATATTTCATTATGCATTAGCTGGATATATGCCTACTGTAGCTAGGTGGTGCATTGTGTCGCATACAGTGTGCCATGTACTGTTGCATAGTCTTACATAGTGGTTTATCTTTGTTGCTGTGCAGAAAATGTTTTAATATATAGAGCATGCCAGGCAGTGTCAGGCAGTTGTGGGTTGAGCACTGATATGTGGTATTGAAAGTGTGTATCCTCTGACAAACAATAGTTTGCTATTTATGGCAGTTCAATGATATCTGAACTGTAGAATGTTAAGTGTGCCACATGACTTGCTCACACGTATTGTTTTCTTGTCTTCTAGGGCCATGTCCCACCAACGCAATCCTGCATACAGCCATGCAGAGGATGAGATACTAACCAACTGTCTCATCGAACAGTACAACCTGCTATTTTCAAGAACCAGCCAGGACCAGCATGAGTGGACTGCGCTGTAGCAAGATGTTGTCCATAGGATAAATGACATAGGCATTCATAACCAGACTTATGAGCAGGTACAACATCACTGCAGTGATTTACTTAGACATGTCCTGCAGCGTGCGTCCAATGTCCATAGGCAACAGCTTGCCACAGGTGGTGGGGTTGCCACCCATCCCCCCCTCACCAGAGTGGAGGAGCTGCTCCTGTGCCTGGGGGCTCCCGGCCAACAACAACAACAGCACACATGCATCATCATGGAGGCCGGTGCCCCCCAGCAAGTTCACATGGAGCGTGCAGGTAAGTTGGCATACCTGTAGACTACTGTTACCTCTATTGTTAAATCATGCATATGTGAGATGTGTACTGTGTAGTTAGAAGATGTGGAGCCTGGTGTTCTTCAATACTGATGATTTGGAACATGATGTGTTGGCCTGTGACCGTCAACCATTGTGCTACTGTAAGATTGCAAAGCCACAGTAGCAATGCCACAGTTGTTGCCACTGACAAACTGTTTCATATCCTTGTAGGTCCCTCTGGTGTGACAACAAGGCAGCAGACCCATGCTGGTGAGTGTGTTCTACATTTAATATTGCTAATAAAATGTTTATGTCATAGGTGAGGTGTAGGCCATGTACACATGTAACACACCTACGCATAATGCATGCTGTGCATGTTTGCTGTGAGACTATGCACATCTCAGTGAAACGTGAGTGGCTTCCTCAAACACATGCAATACACAGAGCATCCCAAACAATTGTGGCTACACTATAGTGGACATTGGATAGGCAGTCAATACACATGCACAAGACATACACAACTCCGTCATATGCAGTACATGTTAATATGCTACACATGGCATATTCAGACACATGCTGTAAGGTCACACTCCAGTATCCCAAATGTCATCCACACAGCACACATAATATACATGAGGGGTAGAGGCCTATCATGGGGCAGTGCAACACTCTCCAACATGCAACACATTCATGTTAGGCAATGCTCCCTATTGGGCACCTT